>NC_134497.1:14961488-15042040 GCF_040206685.1 Ascaphus truei
AGCCCTGCGGGGGCAGCTGGGAGAGGCGCCAGCCCTGCGGGGGCAGCTGGGAGAGGCGCCAGCCCTGCGGGGGCAGCTGGGAGAGGAGACACCCGGGACAGAACCCGTTGGATCCAAAGGAACCGAGCCCAGAAGCTTATTGCAACCTTATAATCCTGGCCGTGGAGAATAGGGTAAGAAAGGATGATCTAACACGCGTGTGTCACATGTAGTGGCAGGTGGACGGCTCCGTCACTGCAGTCTGTGGCTGACGGCCGCGTCACGTGAGCGGTACAGCCAATGAGGGCGAGCCAACCTCGCGACGTCACGGCTGCGCCTGCCCATCGCGAGCGAACTGAGTCCACAGATCGCTCGGGCGACAGGTGAGCGCGACGCCACTATGTCAGGGGCCGTAGTCTGCCCCTTCCCCCTCGATATTTAGCCGATCCGTTTCCCTCACAGACTTTGTTTCCCTGTGGAATGATGTCAGTGGGCCCTTCGGATTCTGCCAGACTCCAGAGAGCGAGAGAGAGCATTAGAGAAAGAACCCTACACCCCCTCCCCCGCCCCCCAATTACACGAAGACTAGAGAGGAAGACATCTGCCGCCATTTTAATATCCCGAAAAGAAAGGAAACAAATTTCATTGTATGTTTGAAATCATTCGGGTTCTAGAGATATAACCCCGATTCTGTAAAAATATTCCTGATCTAAAAGCACAGACCATGCTGTTCAAGACAAAGATGGATTCCATTCAACAAGGCATCTCCTCTGTATCCTCCTACGCTACACCTCCTCTTCCTAACTCTTCTCCTGCCTTCCCTGACTGGTTTTTCTCTATCACAGAGTGGAAGTGTTGCTGCTGACGTCCTCCTGCTAGAATCGCTTAAGGCTGCGTCCATTCTGCCGAAGACTGCGCGGAGGCGTGCGCGCGCGTGACGTCACCCGTGTTTAGCGGGAGCGTTTTCTGGACAAGGTAGAGGCGACATGAGGGGCGTGTCTGTGATGTCACGGAGCTGGTTCGCCCTCATTGGGCGAAGCGCTCACGTGACCTGCCGGTCGCGCCAAGGAATCAGATTTGAACTGATTCCTCGCACGCCGCGCGCCCCCTCCTGCTGGTGCAAGCGCGGTCTATGGGCCGATCAGTGCCTTTAGGTAATGTGATCGTGCCACGCGCGCCTCCGTGTAATCTTCGGCAGCGTGGACGCCACCTTACTCTCTCCTAAATCTGTCTCGCCTGCTGAAATCCCTCTCCTGGATTCCTATTAAATCCCATATTACTTTCATAATTCTCCTGCTCTCTTTTAAGGCTGTACACTCTTCTGCCCCTCATATCTCACCCTAATCTCTCACTATGCCCTCTTCTGCCCCTCATATCTCACCCTAATCTCTCACTATACACTGCTCTGCCCCTCATATCTCACCCTAATCTCTCACTATGCACTCCTCTGCCCCTCATATCTCACCCTAATCTCTCACTATACACTCTTCTGCCCCTCATATCTCACCCTAATCTCTCACTATGCCCTCTTCTGCCCCTCATATCTCACCCTAATCTCTCACTATACACTGCTCTGCCCCTCATATCTCACCCTAATCTCTCACTATGCACTCCTCTGCCCCTCATATCTCACCCTAATCTCTCACTATACACTGCTCTGCCCCTCATATCTCACCCTAATCTCTCACTATACACTGCTCTGCCCTTCATATCTCACCCTAATCTCTCACTATACACTCTTCTGCCCCTCATATCTCACCCTAATCTCTCACTATACACTGCTCTGCCCCTCATATCTCACCCTAATCTCTCACTATACACTCTTCTGCCCCTCATATCTCACCCTAATCTCTCACTATACACTGCTCTGCCCCTCATATCTCACCCTAATCTCTCACTATACACTCTACTGCCCCTCATATCTCACCCTAATCTCTCACTATACACTGCTCTGCCCCTCATATCTCACCCTAATCTCTCACTATACACTGCTCTGCCCTTCATATCTCACCCTAATCTCTCACTATACCCTCTTCTGCCCCTCATCTCACCCTAATCTCTCACTATACCCTCTTCTGCCCCTCATATCTCACCCTAATCTCTCACTATACACTCCTCTGCCCTTCATATCTCACCCTAATCTCTCACTATACCCTTTTCTGCCCTTCATATCTCACCCTAATCTCTCACTATACCCTCTTCTGCCCCTCATATCTCACCCTAATCTCTCACTATACACTCTTCTGCCCCTCATATCTCACCATAATCTCTCACTATACACTCTTCTGCCCCTCATATCTCACCCTAATCTCTCACTATACACTCTTCTGCCCTTCATATCTCACCCTAATCTCTCACTATACCCTCTTCTGCCCCTCATCTCACCCTAATCTCTCACTATACCCTCTTCTGCCCCTCATATCTCACCCTAATCTCTCACTATACACTCCTCTGCCCTTCATATCTCACCCTAATCTCTCACTATACCCTTTTCTGCCCTTCATATCTCACCCTAATCTCTCACTATACCCTCTTCTGCCCTTCATATCTCACCCTAATCTCTCACTATACACTCTTCTGCCCCTCATATCTCACCCTAATCTCTCACTATACACTCTTCTGCCCTTCATATCTCACCCTAATCTCTCACTATACCCTCTTCTGCCCCTCATCTCACCCTAATCTCTCACTATACCCTCTTCTGCCCCTCATATCTCACCCTAATCTCTCACTATACACTCCTCTGCCCTTCATATCTCACCCTAATCTCTCACTATACACTCTTCTGCCCCTCATATCTCACCCTAATCTCTCACTATACCCTCCTCTGCCCCTCCTTACATCTCACCCTAATATCTCACTATACCCCCCTCTGCCCCTCCTTACATCTCCCCCTAATTTCTCACTATACCCTCCTCTGCCCCTCCTTACATCTCACCCTAATATCTCACTATACCCTCCTCTGCCCCTCCTTACACCTCACCCTAATATCTCACTATACACTTCTCTGCTGCTCCTTACATCTCACCCTAATATCTCACGATACCCTCCTCTGCCCCTCCTTACATCTCACCCTAATATCTCACTATACCCTCCTCTGCCCCTCCTTACATCTCACCCTAATATCTCACTATACCCTCCTCTGTCCCTCCTTACACCTCACCCTAATATCTCACTATACACTCCTCTGCTGCTCCTTACATCTCACCCTAATATCTCACTATACACTCCTCTGCTGCTCCTTACATCTCACCCTAATATCTCACTATACCCTCCTCCTTACATCTCACCCTAATATCTCACTATACCCTCCTCTGCCCCTCCTTACATCTCACCCTAATATCTCACTATACACTCCTCTGCTGCTCCTTACATCTCACCCTAATATCTCACTATACACTCCTCTGCCCCTCCTTATCTCACCCTAATATCTCACTATACAGTCCTCTGCCCCTCCTTACATCTCACCCTAATATCTCACTATACCCTCCTCTGCTCCTCCTTACATCTCACCCTAATATCTCACTATACCCTCCTCTGCCCCTCCTTACATGTCACCCTAATATCTCACTATACCCTCCTCTGCCCCTCCTAACATCTCCCCCTAATCTCTCACTATACCCTCTTCTGCCCCTCCTTACATCTCACCCTAATATCTCACTATACACTCCTCTACACCTCCTTACATCTCACCCTAATATCTCACTATACCCTCCTCTGCCCCTCCTTACATCTCACCCTAATATCTCACTATACCCTCCTCTGCCCCTCCTTACATCTCACCCTAATATCTCACTATACACTCCTCTGCCCCTCCTTATCTCACCCTAATATCTCACTATACAGTCCTCTGCCCCTCCTTACATCTCACCCTAATATCTCACTATACCCTCCTCTGCTCCTCCTTACATCTCACCCTAATATCTCACTATACCCTCCTCTGCCCCTCCTTACATGTCACCCTAATATCTCACTATACCCTCCTCTGCCCCTCCTAACATCTCCCCCTAATCTCTCACTATACCCTCTTCTGCCCCTCCTTACATCTCACCCTAATATCTCACTATACACTCCTCTACACCTCCTTACATCTCACCCTAATATCTCACTATACCCTCCTCTGCCCCTCCTTACATCTCACCCTAATATCTCACTATACCCTCCTCTGCCCCTCCTTACATCTCACCCTAATATCTCACTATACCCTCTTCTGCTCCCTCTAAACATAAACAATATAGATACATTTTTTTAATGTGAAACAATGCATATAACACTGAGTATACAAAATGTTTTCGGGTGTGCCCGCTCATATTGTTGTAAAGACGTGCCCCTTAAATATTGACCCTACAAAGTCGCCTGTAGGTTCATAGTAATGGGGGCGTGGGATCCCGTGGGTGGCTCCCTGCTGACAGCCGGTCTCTCTGCAGGACGCGGCGGAGGAATCCTGCGCTCTCATCTGCCAGGTCTTCCAAATGATCTACGGGGACCAGACCATCGAGTGTGTGGACCGGGCCGGCTATCACTACACCTCTCCCCCCGAGAGGCCGTGGCTGTGCCGCTGTGAGACCCCCCGTCACGTGGGACATGGGGAGGGGAAGTGGGGGAGCCTCGGGAAACGCGAGCGGGAATGTGGGATGAGCCGCGTTACACCCTGTAATGTCTCCTGGTTATGGGGCTTGTACAAAGCGCAGCACTTTGTAGGATAAATAACCGTAAAGACCTTTGTGCCAGTCAGCTGCTGGGGCGAGGCTTACAGCTGTGTCTGAAAGTATTACCCCCCCCAGTTTTTAGGGTGAGTTCCTAAATGTTGGGGTCTCCTCCTCATGCAGGCGCTTTGTGTTACAGGTGACAGTTCTCACACAGATGGGACATTTGCTTATGATGCAGATTTCAGCTGCTGCAGCTCCTTGTAAGTCCCTCGCCGTTCCACCATGTGACACCTTCCCCTATTTGATGCCCTATTCCCCTATTTGACACCTTCTTCCCTTATTTTACACCCTCTTCCCCTATTTGATACCCTCTTCTCCTATTTGACACCCTCTTCCCCTATTTGACACCCTCTACCCATTATTTGATGCCCTCTTCCCCTATTTGACACCCCCTTCCCCTATTTGACACCCTTTCCCCCTATTTGACATGCTTTCCACCTATTTGACACCCTTCCCACCTATTTGACACCCTTTCCCCCTATTTGACACCCTTTACCCCTATTTAACACCCTCTTCCACTATTTGACACCCTCTCCCCCTATTTGACACCCTCTTCCCCTATTTGACACCCTCTTCCCCTATTTGACACCCTCTTCCCCTATTTGACACCCTCTTCCCCTATTTGATGCCCTTTCCCCCTATTTGATGCCCTTTCCCCCTATTTGACGCCCTTTCCCCCTATTTGACACCCTCTTCCCCTATTTGACACCCTCTTCCCCTTTTTTACACCCTCTTCTCCAATTTGACACCCTCTACCCCTGTGCTCCTGAGCCAGTAGACAGTCTGTGTTCTCAGACCCTTCCCCTGGGCAGACATGTAACCATTGTGTGACATTATGTTCTGAAGTTTAATAACTGCAATAATAGATCATCCCCCTCCCCCCCCTCTCTTTCTCTCTCACACCTCTCTCACAGTAACGGCTCTCATGATACATTTGAAGTATATTACAGTGGAGAATCATCTCCCTCATTTGCTGTTTCCCGGCAAAGTCTGGTGACAGCAGGCAGTGACAGCGACCAGAGCAGTGTGACACTGGAACAGCTGCAGGACTACATGATGACAGTAAGACCCCACACACTGTGCCAACACAATGTGTCATCTCAATTTGAATTGTGTAATGAGTCGTTGTGTTCTCTAGGGTTCTGTTGGTTTGCTGTGTTCTGTGGTTGGGCCGTTATGTTGTGCAGCAGTATGGTTGTGTTATGTAGTAGATGAGGTTTAAAAAAGACATATGTCCATCAAGTACAACATAGTTACATAGACGATGAGGTTGAAGAAAAGACAACAAGTTCAACCTATGCTAAATGTAGACAGCAGATACTTTATCCTATATCCGTACTTACAGTATATTGATCCAGAGGAAGCAAACACAAACCCCAGTGACACATTATCCAATGATATCTCATAAGGGGAAAATAAATTCCTTCCTGACTCCAAATATTGGCAATCAGATTACTCCCTGGGTCAACATCCTTCCTATATTTACTTATTTGGTATATCCCTGTATACCTTTCCTTCCTAAAAAATGTCCAACCTTTTTTTTAACTAATCTATTGTATCTGCCATCACAGTCTTTATTGGTAATGAATTCCACATTGTAACTGCCCTTACTGTAAAGAACCCTTTCCTTCGTTGCTGGTGAAATCTCCTTTCCTCCAACCTTAAGGGATGAGTTCTTTGTACTGCCCGTGGCATTAATAGTTCTTTTGAAAGCTCCTTGTATTGTCCCGGAATATATTTGTATATAGTTATCATATCCCCTCTTACACGTCTCTTTTCTAATGTAAACATTTGGAGGGGGAGTTACAGAACAATACCGGAGACGCTGCTACCACCCAGAGATTGATGGGCTAAACCCATAGCCCGGAGGTAAGTGCCCGAAACGCTGAGTCTCCGGGTCAAACTCGGAGAGGTGGCAACCCTGCTCCTATCCCAGGGAGCAATTACACCCCTAAGGGTCCTGGTTGCACGCTATCCCTTGGGCACCTTAGAACAACAGATATTCGCCAAGGCAATCCCCAAATGTATGTGTGAGGGCAGCGCTACCCTCCCTTGTGTAATGGTGGTGCACGTGGGTACCTTCCTGGTTACACTCGGTCAACCAGGGAATCCTTCTGCAGAAAGGAGACCCGCATCTGTGATCCCACGATGCAGGGCCTCTCAACAATATCCCTTCTCTCCTTCCGTCCGGCAGCCGCACAGTCGTTCCTCCAGGCCTGGGGAACCCTCACCTGCAGTTCGCCCTGCTGCGTCGCTCCGCTGGCGATCGGGCTAAATGTCAAGTCCCTGAAATATGTCCGTCCCTACAATACTCCGCTTGGGTGGCTCAGGGCCTAACTCAGGCCTATGGGGCTTTCTCTGGCCTAGTCCAAGGCAATCTGACTGGCTCCCAGGACACAACCTTCCACTCTGCGGTCCCAGGCAGCTCTGACCTTGTGGTCTCCAGTCCCCCAGGATATCCTGTCTCTCCAGAAGATATCCTGTCTCTCTTCGCCAGTCTTGCCAAGCCCAACATGGCTGCCGCGCCTCCACATAGCAGGGAGAATGTCTGGCTACTCAGCTCTGCCAAACCCAACATGGCTGATGCACCTCCACAGAACCTGCCTGAAGAGCTAACCCAACTCCCCCTAGAGGTGTGGAGTACTACCCTGCTACATAAACAAATATAATTTAGCTAGCCTCTCCTCATAAATCAGATTATCCATCCCCTTTATTAATTTGGTGGATCTTCTCTGCACTTTTTCCAGTTCCATAATGTATTTTTTATGGAGCAGTGACCAGAATTGTACTCCATATTCAAGGTGTGGTCTTACTAATGCTTTGTCAAGGGGCATAATTATGTTTACTTCCCTTCCATCCATTGCCTGTTTAATGCAAGATAAGATCTTGTTTGCCTTTGCAGCTACTGCATGACTTTGGGCACTATTGCTAAGCCTGCTGTTTACAAGAACTCCTAAATCCTTCTCCATCAAGGATTCCCCCAATATATCTCCATTTAGTTTGTAAGTCGCCTTTTTATTCTTGTATCCCAAATGCATAACCTTACATTTATCTGTATTAAACCTCATCTGCCATTTACCTGCCCAAGTTTCCAGTCTCTCCAAGTCCTTCTGGAGAGAAATTACATCCTGCTCTGATTCTGCTGCCAGTCAGACACAATTTAGTGTCATCAGCAAAGATTGAGACTTTGCTCTCTATGCCAACCTCAAGGTCATTAATAAACAAGCTAAAAAGCAGGGGTCCCAGTACCGATCCCTGAGGTACTCCACTCACAACTTTAGTCCAACCTGAAAAAGATCCATTTATGACAATTCTCTGTTGTCTGTCCTTTAACCAGTTTTCAATTTAGGTGCAAATATTTTTACTGAGTCTAAATTGCTTTATTTTGTACTCCTCTTGTGTGGAACTGTATCAAAAGCCTTTGCAAAATCTAAGTAGACCACATTAACTGCATTACCCTGGTCTAAATTCCTACTTACCACCTCCAACAAAACTAATAAGGTTAGTTTGGCATTACCTATCCTTCATAAATCCATGCTGACTATTACTAATACGTTTCTTGTAGATTAAGTATTCCTGAATATTATCCCGTACTAAACCTTCAAGTATCTTGCCCACTATTGAAGTCAGGCTTACAGGTCTGTAATTCCACAATTGTGATCTAGCTCCCTTTTTAAATATAGGCACCACATCTGCTTTACGCCAATCTTGTGGTACTGAGCCTGTGGAAATGGAGTCTTTGAATATTAAATGTAATGGTTTGGCTATTACTGAACTTAACTCCTTAAGAATTCTTGGATGTATGCCATCGGGGCCAGGTGCCTTATTTACTTTAATTTCATCAAGCCGCCTATGAACGTCTTCCTTAGTTAATCAATTGTTTGTTAATATGGAGGTTGTGGCTTCCTCATGCGGCACTGCTATTGCAATTGATTCTTCCCTGGTAAATACAGAGGCAAATACCTCTGCTTTTTCCTTATCTCCAATAATCTGCCTGCCCATCTCACACTGAAAGGGTCCTATATTTTCTTTTCTAATTTTTTTGTTATTAAGGTACTTAAAGAACTTTTTAGGGTTGACCTTACTTTCTATTGAAATCCTTTTTTAATTATCCATTTTTAATCATTTAATTGCCCTTTTGCATTTTTTGTTCCATTCCTTATAATTCTGATACAATGTCTCAGTCCCTTCTGATTTAAAGAATCTAAACGCCTTCCTCTTCTTGTCCATTTCCTCTCCTACCTGTTTATTTAGCCACATTGGTTTAGAATTGTTTCTTTTATACTTATTACCCAAGGGTATACACTGATAAGTGTGCTTTTCTAACAATGTTTTACAAACAGCATTTATCTTCCACATTTTTCCCTGCAAAAACATCATCCCTGTGTATTACTTGTAGATTATTCCTCAGTTTATTAAAATCTGCCTTTCTAAAGTTTAAAATCTTTGTTGAACCCAAGTAATCTGTTTTTTGATCATTTATTTCAAATAAGAACATGTTATGATCTCTGCTACCCAAATGTTCCAGGACTTGAATATTTGCTATTACTTCTACATTGTTTGATATGACCAAATCCAGTATTGCCCCGCTCCTGGTTGGTTCCTCAATAATTTGGGTCATGTAATTGTCCTTAAGCACCCCCAAAAACCTGTTTCCTTTTGTTGTAATGCTAATCTCATTGCCCCAGTCTATGTCTGCATAATTAAAATCACCCATTATGCAAACATGACATGGTTTTGATGCCTTCTCCATTTGCAAAAGTATTTTAGCTTCCTCAATCTCACAGATATTTGGTGGTTTATAGCATATTCCCACAAACATTTTCTTCATACTTTTACCTCCACTGCTAATTTCTATCCACAAGGTCTCTACATTTTCATCATTCCCTTCATAAATACCTTACCTTATAATAGGTTTTAGATCCGGTTTAACATATAAACATACTCCACCTCCTCCTCTATTTGTTCGATCCTTCCGATAAAGGGAATAACCCTCTATATTAACTGTCCATTCCTGAGTTTCATCCCACCATGTTTCAGTAATGCCTATGATATCATACGGCTCCCTTGCAGCTATTAATTCAAGCTCCCCCATTTTATCTGTCAGGCTTCTTGCATTAGCAGACAAGCATTTAAGGTTGTTTTCAGTTTGTACTATTATCTTATAGAAGTTTTTTTTAGTGTTATCCGTATTTAATATGGGTGTCTCATATTACATTTAAAAATCAGGGGCTTGCCAAACTCTCACTTGCCCCCATTCTACCTCCATGACCCCTTGCTATTTCCCTATTCTCTTCTATTCTATTTAGCTCATCATCTGTTTCTTGTCCCTCGTCCCTCCGTCCTAGTTTAAAATCTCCTCCAATGTTTTTAACATTCCCGCTCCCCCTCTCACCCCCCCACCCCACCCCCCCCCCCCCCCAGCACAGAAGATCCCTCTTCATTGAGGTGTAATCCATCCCTACCATAAAGATAGCACCTCTCAGAAAAGGAGTCCCAGTGCTCTAAAAACCCCAACCCCTCCTTCCTACACCACTATCTTAGCCACGCATTAACCTCCCTAATCTCTGACTCTCTCCCTGGGGTAGCGCATGGCACCTGCAGTATTTTAGAAAATACTACCTTGGAGGTCCATGCCTTAACCTTGCAGCCTAGATCCCCTGAAATAATTTTTAGGACCCTCCATCTTTCTCTAACTTGGTCATTAGTGCCAACGTGTACCAAGACCACCGGGTCAGTCCGAGCCCCTCCCAACAATTTGTCTACCGATCCACAATGTGCTGAACTCAAGCCCCTGGGAGACAACAAACTGTTCGGTTCATGCGATCTCACGGCAACAGATTGCCCCATCTACCTTCTAATAACGTTGTCCCCTACCACCACAATCTTTCTTGGTCTCTGAGTATCCCGAGTCCCCTCTGTGCTGGAGGAACTATTCCCCTGGCTGCTAGAGGAATCAGTTTCCCCCAGCCTTGCCATTTCTGCCCTGACACTCCCAATATCTTCACTCAATATTTCAAATCTATTGGGATGGGTCAGCTCAGAACTGGCCTTCCTCTTCCCCCTGCGAACTGTTACCCAACTACCTACCTGCTCCCTACTCACAGCTCCACCATCTGCACCACTAGTCCCAGCCAGGGCCTGCTCAGTGAGCACTAAACTCCTTTCAAGATTGTCAATGTCCCTCAATATTGCAAGTTTCCCCTTCAGATCAGCAATCTGAGACTCCAAAGAGACCACCCGCTCACACTTCCACACAGCGATACCCTCCCTGGAACAGCTGCTCCAAGTGCACATACATGTGGCAAGATGTGCATCGAGGGGCATTCTCAATCCTGCTCGTTGTTGCAACTATGGAGTTATAAGTACTAACAGTTAACTGCACTTCACTATACTATACCTTGTTTCACCTCTTCCTTGTTCTAACTCCTGGTTCTAACTCCACACTTAAAGCAGAAGTCCAAGCTGCCCCTCCCCCCTTTAATAGATGCATCAATACAGTCCGCACATTGATAAGTAATTAGCTTAGTTGCCGATCGATCCGTTCTCCTGTGATCGATCGGTGAAGATCCGGCTTGGGGGTTCACTAAATGGCTGTCAGTGCAGCAGAAGAGGACCAAAGATGCAACGTTCTGTGGGGAAGATCATGTGACCAGGCAGTCACTGGATACATTTGATGCACTGCTAGAGAGAGGGCGGGGCTCACAAAGGGGTGTGCCAGAGCTTGTTTCAGAAGAGGAAGGGGATGTGACTTTGTAAATAGTTGCTATAGAAACAAAAAAATGCTTATTACATTATAATACATTAAAAATGTCATTTAGAGTTGTATTTTAAAAACTCCTGGTTTCTAACGCCAAACGTAAGACAAACATTCACTCACACAGATCAGGACACGCAAGCTCAGCATTTGTTACAAGCCTCTGTTTTACAGAGGGACACACTCACCAATCGTGTTCGGTAATCGGTAAGCAATCAACTAACCACACCCACCGCCAGCTCAACCAGGCAGGACAGAACAAAGAAAGTTGCAGACTAACTATTAGTATGGTGTTGTATTGTTGTGTCCTCTCGGGTTGTGTTGATTTGCATTGGTGTGTATTTGTGTTGTGTAGCTTTGTAGTCGTGCATTGTGTTGTGTAGCTGTGTCTTGTCTTGTGTGGTTATGTGGTTTGGTTGTGTGGTTGTCTCCCCTGCAGTTGAGGAACAAGTTGTCGCCCGCGGAGATTCAGCGCTTTGCATTGCTGTTACGCGAGTATCGGCTTGGGATGGAAGTGCAGGAATATTGCAGTGACCTCCTGCAGCTGTACGGAGAGAGGAGGAAATTCCTACTGCTGGGTGAGGGCCACACAACAAAGAGACGCAGGGCGGCGGGAGGGTGGGACACAGGGCGGTGGGAGGGTGGGAGACGCAGGGCGGCGGGAGGGTGGTAGACGCAGGGCGGCGGGACGGTGGGAGACGCAGGACGGCGGGAGGGTGGGAGACGCAGGGCGACGGGAGGGTGGGAGACGCAGGGCGGCGGGACGGTGGGAGACGCAGGGCGGCGGGAGGGTGGGAGATGCAGGGCGGCGGAAGGGTGGGAGACGCAGGGCGGCGGGAGAGTGGAAGATGCAGGGCGGCGGGAGGGTGGGAGACGCAAGGCGGTGGGAGGGTGGGAGACGCAGGGCAGCGGGAGGGTGGGAGACGCAAGGCGCCGGGACGGTGGGAGATGCAGGACGTTGGGAGAGGTGGGACGGTGGGAGACGCAAGGTAGCGGGACGGTGGGAGACGCAGGGCGATGGGAGACACAGGGCGATGGGATGGTCGGAAAAGCAGGGCGACGGGAGGGTGGGAGACACAGGGCGACGAGACGTGGGAGTGGCAGGGCGACGGGACGGTCAGAAACGCATGGCCATAATGTGCAGTGGACCCTTGTGTCTTGTTCCCAAGGCCTGAGGCCCTTTATCCCTGACCTGGACATCGGATACTTTGAGAGCTTCCTGGAGAGCATTGGTATTCGTGATGGGGGGATCCTGACCGACAGCTTCGGGAGGATAAAGCGAAGTATGAGTAACATGTCCGCCTCGGCCGTGCGCAACTACGACAGCTCCTCCCCGGGCTCCCAATCCAACTGCTTCAACCGCATGATCACAGACATCACGCACAACATTGAGGCCCTAGCACAGGATGACGAGGACTTCCTGTGAGCAGCACGTGGAGGCTATGGGGAACTTCCTGTGAAACTACGATGAACTTCCTGTGGCATACGAAGAAGTGTATTTGTGTTGCGCACACCCACAGTCAATCAGAAGTGAGGGTGGGACGTGTCTGAGGGTCAGTGTTACATTTGTGTCAAACGACGCCCTCTTTCCCGCGTGTTTCTTGCTTTGTCCACCAATGACGCTTCTCTACCTTCTGGGTAAAGGTCCTCAGAGTCTTACTCTTTGCATCTTTCCAAATCTTGTGTGTCTGTGGATCCCCATTACAAACTGTATGTCATGATAATATCATGAAATATGATGTATTTTAATCAATCTGGTGCTTATGGGGTTACTGTGGTTACGGGTTGTTTTAAAAATACAATATATGGGGTTTATGGCAGGTCAAGACTCTTCCTGGGTCTGTCCAGAGCTTCAGAGGACTTCATTGGTGGGTTATCCCTTATGGCCACTTAAAGTACAAGATGTGTTGTATGGGGCTGATGAGATAAGGGCGGTTGTTTTGCCAGAAAATATGGCTTTCTTGACATCTTTATAAACAGGATCCTTTTAGATGTACTTTCAAGGCATTCTCTAGTGGGTTCTGCAAGGTTCAGGGGGGCGTGGCTAAGGAAGTATTCCACCAAAGAGGGAATTTATTAAAAATGAGGATATCCAGTGATAACCTCTACGCAAGAGTATAATGCTCAGATATCTGTAATCGTTGTAAAGAGACGCACGCAGTGAGACCACACACAACAGGGGTAAGAGATGCCAAGGGCAGACATCCATTTGTCACTCAAATTTAGAAGCAAGGCAGTCATAATAAGTCTTGTTACATCCGTCATAATCGCCTGAATCTATTGATGTGCGCAGGAGAACGGTGAGTTGGGTAGAGTATTAACCCTGGTTGCATACATGTCGCGTGCTCGCCCCTGATTGAGCCACCTGTGCTGAAGCAGGGATTGATTGAGCCACCTGTGCTGAAGCTGGGAGTGATTGAGCCACCTGTGCTGAAGCTGGGACTGATTGAGCCACCTCTCCTGAAGCAGGAACTGATTGAGTCGCCTGTGTTTATGCAGGGATTTCCTGAAAACCTGACCTGTTGGAGGCGCTTGAGGACTGGAGATGAGCACCCTAACTCATGGGCAAAAACAGAGTGCAGATACACAGTAAATGCCCCTTTACAATGCATTAGTAAGACCACACCTTGAATACGGAGTACAGTTTGGGCACCACTCCTTAGAAAATACATTATGGAACTAGAGAGAGTGCAGAGAAGAGCCACCAAATGAATAAAGGGGATGGACAATCTGATTTATGAGGAGAGGCTAGCTAAATTATATTTATTTACATTAGAAAAGAGGCGTGTAAGAGGGGATATGATAACTATATACAAATATATTCGGGGACAATACAAGGAGCTTTCAAAAGAACTATTCATCTCAAGGGCAGTACAAAGGACTCGGGCCATCCCTTAGGGTTGGAGGAAAGGAGATTTCACCAGCAACAAAGGAAAGGGTTCTTTACAGTAAGGGCAGTTACACTGTGGCATTCATTACCCATGGAGACTGTGATGGCAGAGACAATAGATTTGTTCAAAAAAAAGGTTGGACATCTTTCTAGAAAGGAAAGGTATACAGGGATATACCAAATAAGTAAACATGGGAAGAATGTTGATCCAGGGAGTAATCTGATTGCCAATATTTGGAGTCAGGAAGGAATTTATTTTCCCCTTATGAGATATCATTAGACGATGTGTCACTGGGGTTTGTGTTTGCTTCCTCTGGATCAATATACTGTAAGTACGGATATAGGATAAAGTATCTGCCGTCTAAATTTAGCATAGGTTGCACTTGATGGACGCATGTCTTTTTTCAACCTCATCTACTATGTTACATGTAGCAATGGCAAAACTTCTGCATCCTCTGTCTCTTCAGTGTTCACACCAGTAGTTAAAACCATACACACTCCCACACTAGCTGTTGTTACACCCAGAACAACAATGAGACCTCTTGCTGCAGCTTATAAAGCATCAACTAGTGAGTACCAGGTTGTATCAGATAAACAGACCGTGAAAAGTTGAAAGTGTTGTATCCATGTCAATGGAATCCATGTTTGGTCCGTTGTCTAGTAAAGGGGTGCGCCAACTGGGGGACGCAGGATTTTTTTGAGGGGTTGCGGGCGGTTGCACAGACCCTGCGCCCTACCACAAAGCATTTAAATTAAATGCCAGCGGATCGCGTGGGCCTCTGTAACCTACTTTTCCGGGATTCAGAAGCCTTGTGCCGCCTCGCCATGGCAACGCGGCGCCAAATGACGCCGCAGGGCCATGTGACGTGATGTCACATGACCCGCTGCGTCATTTGATGCCTGTTGCCATGGCAATGGAGTCATGTGACGTCAGTAAAAAAGTAAGGGGGGCGCGAGCACCTGGGGGAGCAGGCAGGGGGTGCAGCTCCAAACGTTTGCGCTCCGCTTGTCTAATGAAACAGCTCCCGACCCCCCCCAGTGTCGGCAGCCTTGTGAGACCTCCCCCTCTATCCCTCACACCCCCATCTCTCCCACCCACACCTCCATCTCTCTCACCCCCCACACTCCCACCTCTCTCTCCCACACCCCAGCTGCCTCTCCCACACACCCCTGTCTCTCCCCCTACACCCCCACCTCTCTCCCCCCCACACTCCCCTATCTTTCTCCCCCACACCCCCACCTCTGTCTCCCACACCCCCACCTGCCTGTCCCACAACCTCACCTGTTTCTCCCCCTCCCACACTCCCCTCTCCCCCTCCCACACTTCCCTCTCTATTTCCCCCACACCCCCACCTCTGTCTCCCACCCCCCCATCTGCCTGTCCCACAACCTCACCTGTCTCTCCCCCTCCCACACTCCCCTCTCCCCCTCCCACACTCCCCTATATTTCTCCCCCACACCCCCACCTCTGTCTCCCACACCCCCACTTGCCTGTCCCACAACCTCACCTGTCTCTCCCCCTACACCCCCACCTCCCTCCCCCTCCCCCACTCCCCTCTCTTTCTCCCCCACACCCCCACCTCTGTCTCCCACAACCCCACCTGCCTGTCCCACACCTCCACCTGCCTCTCCCACACTCCCACCTCATCTCCCCAATACACATAATAACCCCCCAATAAACCTAACTCCCCCAATACACAAAAAACCTCCCCCCAATACTCATAACCCACCTCCCCCAATAACTAACACACACACACACACACACACACACACACACACACACACACACACACACACTAGTCACTTATTGTAGAAACCTGTTGCTTGACACATATGCCTAAACTTTTCTGCTCTCTACTGCCTCATTCTATTACTACAGCCATCCCAAGCCTCAGGAAATACAGGGATGCTTATTATTCTGCCAATAGCTTCTTCTTTATAAACTCCATTACTAACGGGGAGGTTTACTGTTAATAGCTGTAAAAGCCAGGTGTATTAAAAGAAAAATCCATCACCTGTGTCACATACTGTAGTAGTCTGTATCTACCTATAGGCCTGGCAGCATACAGTACTGTACATTCATTCTACATAGAGAATACTTACCGGCTGCCGCATCTAGATACCGGGACCAGGGACAAAACCCGGGACATTTCCAGGACGGACCGGCACCCGGGACAGGAGAGAGAAAAAACGGGACTGTCCCGGCAAAACCGGGACATCTGGTCACCCTACCTATAGTATACACACACACAAAAATACACACGCATTATTGAACCTCTCTCTTTCGCAGGTGCGTGTCGGAAACTGGTCACAACCTCCGTTTCTCTATCGGGGTGGGGGGTTATTGTATTTTGTGTGTGTGTGTGGGAGGGTTTGTATTGTATTTTGTGTAGGGAGGGGGGTATTGTATTGTGCGTGTGTGTGTGTGTGTGTGTGTGTGTGTGTGTGTGTGTGTGTGTGTGTGTGTGTGTGTGTGTGTGTGTGTGTGTGTGTGTGTGTGTGTGTGTAGGGGATTGTGTATTTTGTGGGAGGGGGGTATTGTATTTTGTGTGGGGAGGGGGGTAGAGCCATGTATTCACCTGTCCCAGTGTCCCACACTGACGGTGCTGGGAGACACAGACAGCGCCACGTATTCAGCTGTCCCCGTGTCCCACACTGACGGTGCTGGGAGACACAGACAGCGCCACGTATTCAGCTGTCCCCGTGTCCCACACTGACGGTGCTGGGAGACACAGACAGCGCCACGTATTCAGCTGTCCCCGTGTCCCACACTGACGGTGCTGGGAGACACAGACAGCGCCACGTATTCAGCTGTCCCCGTGTCCCACACTGACGGTGCTGGGAGACACAGACAGCGCCACGTATTCAGCTGTCCCCGTGTCCCACACTGACGGTGCTGGGAGACACAGACAGCGCCACGTATTCAGCTGTCCCCGTGTCCCACACTGACACACAGATAGCGCCACGTATTCAGTATTCCACATCCTAGGCATGTTTTGGTTCCTCTCCATACTTCCTGTGTGATAAGCCTGAGGCTGCAAAACCAGTGAAACTCCCCGATGTCTGCATGAGGTCCCACTCCCCGGGGGGTGAGGGGGGCGTCCAGGACCCAGAGATCTCCCCTCCCCACTGTTAGGAGCCCCGTGCTGAGGATATGTGCGACCCTAATGTGGACCTCTGTGCCCAAGAGCTGACAGGGTGACGGGGGACAAGGGGGTCACTTGGATGAGGTTCAGGGACACAGACTTGGGGTCCCATAGTTTGGTTACCCTGCACGAGGATTGTGTGCTCTTCTCCATGTGTGTGTGTGTGTGTGTGTCAGCGTTGCTTGTATGTACGTGTGTATGTATGTGAGTGTGTCAGTGTTGTATGTACATGTGTATATATGTGTGTGTCACAGTTGTTTGTAAGTACGTGTGTATGTGATTGTGTCAGCGTGATTTGTATTGTATTGTATGTCTTTATTTATATAGCGCCATAAATGTACATAGCGCTTCACAGTAGTAATACATGTAATCATATAAATAACAAATACTGTAATATAAATAACAGGTCATGGGAATAAGTGCTTCAGACATAAAAATGTGTGTGTGATTGTGTCAGCGTTGTTTGTATGTACGTGTGTATGTGAGTGTGTAAGCGTTGTTTGTATGTACGTGTGTATGTGAGTGTGTCAGCGTTGTTTGTATGTACATGTGTATGTGAGTGTGTAAGCGTTGTTTGTATGTACGTGTGTATGTGAGTGTGTCAGCGTTGTTTGTATGTATGTGTGTATGTGAGTGTGTAAGCGTTGTTTGTATGTACGTGTGTATGTGAGTGTGTCAGCGTTGTTTGTATGTACACTATGTGTGGTGTTAGCCTTTGCAGAGTCAGAGTGACACATCTGTTACGTGGCGTTCTGGTAATTGGGATGTGACGTGTGACATCATGTGTGATCGAATTGATCCAGTTTGGCAGCTCACTCATTGATTAGCCAATTCAGCTAATTTTCACCTCAAATATTTAAGTCCCTGGGACATGACACAGGTCCACTTGTCCAGAGGGAGTGACCACATCTGTGGCCATAAAGTGGATATCAGCCCAGCTGTGACAGTGCCACCTGTGGCCTGTGATCTCCGCACACACAGGGGTACAGACTTTCCCCTTTCTCCTGGCAGTGCTGTGACTCAGGCTGTGCCCGGTAGTTGGAGTCTTGTAGCAATAAGTCACTCGCTGAGTTTGTCAGCTGGCTGCCAGTGGGAAGTGAAAAATAACACCTTTTTTTTTGCCTTTTGGGAAGATCTTTATGGGATGGGGGTGGGACCAGTGGCAAATTTCCTGTTAGGCCCTGGCTTAGGATGGCAACATTTTGGGCTGGCAAAAATATCCGCCCCCATATACAGTTGCCGCGCTCTTGGGTCAATCAGGCCTAATGGGAGGGTGCACACGTGTGGCGTCCGCCTCCTTCCTGCCGCCCTCATTCTGCTTTCGAATCGCAGCATCAAATGACGGCTAGGGTGGCCAGGTGGCCAGTATTGAACTGGACTGTCCTGTATTTGGAAGCCATGACGTCATCCCTGGATTCCTATTGGTCAGAGTGACCGGGAGGTTTAAACCTGCGGAGCTGTTACCGGCACCCAATGTGGGGTTATGTATCCTGGGACGCAGGGGGTCCTGGGAGCTGAAATTAATGGGGTTCAGGTCTGGAGCCCCACGGGTTCATACTTATTTAAAAAAAAAACATGTTCTTGCTGCTTTTAAAGCTTTTCCCTTTAATATGTGCATCAATACAACCCACACAATGATCAGTAATTAGCTAAGTTGCCGAATGATCTGTTCTCCTGTGATCGATCGGCGAAGATTCGGCTCGGGGGTTCACTAAATGGCTGTCAGTGCAACAGAAGAGAACCAAAGATGCAAAGTTCTGTGTGGAAGATCATGTGACCAGGCAGTCACTAGATACAATTGGTGCGCTGCTAGAGAGAGGGCGGGGCTCAACAAGGGGAGTGCCAGAGCCTGTTTCAGAAGAGGAAGGGGATGTGACTTTGTAAATGGTTGGTGGGTGAATGTTAGTGCAAAAAGCGCTAGTGACAAAATGTGTAAATAACAACAATAACAGTGCAATACTAAAATAATAATCAATCTAATATACTTGAAGCCCAGCTACTGCCTAAAAAGTCAGCCTGGTTTTCTTGCAACCAGAATATGTATCTAGTAGAAAAACAGACCTGGATGGATAATAGTATGAGGGGGTGCTGCACCCCACATAGAATAATAATGAAAAAAGGGGGAGATACAACTACCGGTGCCTCCTGGTCCCAGAAAAACCCGTGCAATAATCCCAGTCAATATGGAGGAAGCAGTAGCAGGGCACTTCGGATATGGATAAAGTATATTTATTGAGCCAGGTGATGGAAGTTTCGGCTTCAGCCGGCCTTTCTCAAGAGTAAATGGCCATTTACAGTCAATCTAATGGCTCAATATATATACTTTATTCAAATCCGACGTGCCCTGCTTCTCCTTCGCCTGGATGAATAAACCTTATAGGAAGTTTTCTTAATGGATGCCGGTGCGTTCCGGTGTTGGTTCCTCCGGATCAGCTCTAATCCTGCAGATTTTCTTTTAGATCACATTTGTAAATGGTTGTTATAGAAACAAAAAAATGCTTGTTACATTATAATACAATAAAAATGTCATTCAGAGATGTTTAAAAAAAAAACATGCTACAAGTATTTTCTCATAGTACAGAACGGATTTATTATAAAAAAAAAACACATGTAGGCTATTGCTTGGTCTGCAGCTTTAAAGTATGTTTTACTTATCTGTAGCTTGGAATAAACACTGAATTCGCCATATCAGCGACTTGTTTATCCGCTTAGACTTATTATGGCTTCGTAATGACAATTCACATCTAGTTTCAACGACTTATAGTCCTATCACTAGAAGACATTAAATACAGATGACAAAATCCCCCAAAACATTTGTTTACCATAGAAATTAGGTCCCTGTCACCTACTGAACATGTCACTGACCTCAGTTAATTTTTGTCTGAGGTTGGACTTCCCCTTCAAGCAACTCTGTAACACACAATAAGCAGCTCTGTAACACACAATAAGCAGCTCTGTAACACACAATAAGCAGCTCTGTAACACACAATAAGCTTCTCTGTAACACACAATAAGCAGCTCTGTAACACACAATAAGCATCTCTGTAACACACTATAAGCAGCTCTGTAACACACTATAAGCAGCTCTGTAACACACGATAAGCATCTCTGTAACACACAATAAGCAGCTCTGTAACACACAATAAGCAGCTCTGTAACACACAATAAGCTTCTCTGTAACACACGATAAGCATCTCTGTAACACACTATAAGCAGCTCTGTAACACACGATAAGCAGCTCTGTAACACACGATAAGCAGCTCTGTAACACACAATAAGCATCTCTGTAACACACAATAAGCAGCTCTGTAACACACAATAAGCAGCTCTGTAACACACAATAAGCAGCTCTGTAACACACAATAAGCATCTCTGTAACACACTATAAGCAGCTCTGTAACACACAATAAGCAGCTCTGTAACACACAATAAGCATCTCTGTAACACACAATAAGCAGCTCTGTAACACACTATAAGCAGCTCTGTGACACACAATAAGCAGCTCTGTAACACACAATAAGCAGCTCTGTAACACACAATAAGCAGCTCTGTAACACACAATAAGCAGCTCTGTAACACACAATAAGCAGCTCTGTAACACACAATAAGCAGTTCTGTAACACACAATAAGCAGCTCTGTAACACACAATAAGCATCTCTGTAACACACAATAAGCATCTCTGTAACACACAATAAGCAGCTCTGTAACACACAATAAGCAGCTCTGTAACACACAATAAGCAGCTCTGTAACACACAATAAGCAGCTCTGTAACACACAATAAGCTTCTCTGTAACACACAATAAGCAGCTCTGTAACACACAATAAGCAGCTCTGTAACACACAATAAGCAGCTCTGTAACACACAATAAGCTTCTCTGTAACACACAATAAGCAGCTCTGTAACACACAATAAGCAGCTCTGTAACACACAATAAGCAGCTCTGTAACACACAATAAGCAGCTCTGTAACACACAATAAGCAGCTCTGTAACACACAATAAGCAGCTCTGTAACACACTATAAGCAGCTCTGTAACACACTATAAGCAGCTCTGTAACACACAATAAGTAGCTCTGTAACACACAATAAGTAGCTCTGTAACACACAATAAGCAGCTCTGTAACACACAATAAGCAACTCTGTAACACACAATAAGCAGCTCTGTAACACACAATAAGCAGCTCTGTAACACACAATAAGCTTCTCTGTAACACACAACAAGGATATTGTGCAGCTGTATGTTGCCACAGTGTGTCTGATAAATGGATTTGGGAATTCCACTTATTGTCCCTGTGGGGTGTGTGTGAAAACGGTGGATTTCAACCTTTTTTTGATTAAGGAACCCTAAGTGAAATTCTGGGGAACCCCGACCCTCTCTAATAGCGCGTCAGGGAGGTTTGGGGTTCCATACACTGCATCTGATCTCAGACGCGCTATTAGAGAGGGTTGGGGTTCCTTACAATGCATCTGATCTCAGACGCGCTATTAGAGAGGTTTGGGGTTCCTTACAATGCATCTGATCTCGGACACGCTATTAGAGAGGGTTGGGGTTCCTTACAATGCATCTGATCTCAGACGCGTTATTAGAGAGGGTTGGGGTTCCTTACAATGCATCTGATCAAAACAGCGTGTTTGAGATTAGATGCATTGTAAGGAACCCCAACCCTCTCTAATAGCGCGTCTGAGATCAGATGCATTGTAAGGAGCCCCAACCCTCTCTAATAGCGCGTCTGAGATCAGATGCATTATAAATTCTTCTGTATTTGATACAATTTTCAATTGACCAAAACCTTTCAGGGAACCCTTTAGCGATATAACCCCTCTTTCTAACTCCTATTGCCCTCCATAGCTCCTCCCACTGCCACTAACCGTGTCACTGAGACACTCCTGTCACATTGGTGCCTAAACTGTTGTTCTCCTCTCCCTGCGGTTATGTCACACCGGAATTCACGGTTCAGTTCTGTCACCGCAGCGCTGGTTCCTTCCCTATTTCTATAACTCTCCTCATGCAAATATCTTCCAGGCACAGACAGCCCTTTCTGTGTCCCCCCTGATTAGCAGGACTGAGACGAGAGGAGGAGGGGGGGGGGGGAGAGAGGAGAAAGGAGAGGAGATGGACCGGGGAGACCAAGGGGAGAGGAGAGGGGAAGGGGAGACTTGTCATTTCAATAACTAGGGATTATCTGCTGGCAGAGACAGAAAGAATGATCATATAAAAATAAGAGGGGGGGGAGAGAGAAGGGAGGGAGAGAGGGGGGAGGGGGACAGAGAGATAAGGGGGGAGGGGGACAGAGAGATAAGGGGAGAGAGGGGGACAGAGAGAGAGGGCGAGAGAGGGAGAGCGAGAGGGAGAAAGGGGGGGACAAAGAGAGAGGGGGAGAGAGAGGGGGAGAGAGAGGAGGATAGAGGCGACAGAGAGAGAGGGGGAGAGAGGTTGAGAGAGAGTGGGGGACAGAGAGAGAGAGGGGGAGAGAGAGGGGGAGAGAGAGGAGGATAGAGGCGACAGAGAGAGAGGGGGAGAGAGGTTGAGAGAGAGTGGGGGACAGAGAGAGGGGGGAGAGAGAGGGCAAGAGAGAGAGAGGGGGACAAAGGGAGAGAGGGGAGGAAAGAGAGAGAGGGGAGGAAAGAGAGGGAGAGAGAGAGGGTGATAGAGAGAGAGGGGGAGACAGAAAGAGAGTGCGCACGCGTGTGCGTGTGTGTGTACAGACCCCTTTAGTTTTTTTTATTATATTTTACATATTTCTCGGTCAATCCCCATGAAAATGTGCACAATGCAGCTAAACCCTATATAGGAAGCACAATGCAGCTAAACCCTATATATAGGAAGCACAATGTAGAAAAACCCTATATAGGAAGCACAATGTAGATAAACCCTATATAGGAAACACAATGTAGCTAAACCCTATATAGGAAACACAATGTAGCTAAACCCTATATAGGAAGCACAATGTAGCTAAACCCTATATAGGAAGCACAATGTGGCTAAACCCTATATAGGAAGCACAATGTAGCTAAACCCTATATAGGAAGCACAATGTGGCTAAACCCTATATAGGAAGCACAATGTGGCTAAACCCTATATAGGAAACACAATGTGGACAATCAATGTTAACTAAATTGATGTCACGATATTGTGTGAACCGGTCCAGATACACTGCGGCAAATTCATTAAACGCGTTAAACTGTTGTAATGTAATCTGAAACACTAATGTGCAGGAAAAAGCGACTTTGGCGCTCCTTAATGAGGCAATTATAATGTGAATTAAATAAATTGTATTAAATAATAATAAATGTTCTCATTTACATTAATAAACGTGCAAATGTGTTTTTTAATAATGATATAAGTGATATAAAACCGCAGCTCAACACTTTAAAGAGACGGTCCAATCCTCCTTAGGCAGATCTCCTGAGACAGATTTGGGGAGCGCAGATATCACCGTATGTGGAAAGAATAAACAATATATAGTGTAGTAGTTTCTTAAATGGGAGACTTTCTTGGGTATAAGCAGAAATGGGGACTCACACTTTCCCAGTGAATATACAGCAGTGGATGACCAAATGGATTGTCAGCTCGGGTGGACCCGGCGCGTTTCTCCTCAATGCAAACCAGAAAAATCCCACTCTTAGTGCAACATTGTATGTTCAATACATGTTGTATTACAACGAATAGTAGCGCACTTACATTTCAATAAAGTGGCATGTACATATAGAAATTAAAGGTGGCTCCCTGACTGCGTCGCGTCACTTCCGGCGGTCGTCCGCGTCACCTCCGGTTACGGACGATCCTGATTTCGGTGCCGTGGGTGCAGGGCGGTCACAGGAGCTCGCGTGGCCTACTCAGTCTTGACTCTACGCGTTTCGCTTCAAAAAAGCTTCCTCGGGAGTCGTGACGGGAGCAGCTGGATCAGCGCGTTCTCGTCTTCGGGCGCGCGTTTCAGCAGAGGGAGGACAGCTTGAACACACTTAATGAACCATAATTTGTACTCAAATTTTATAGTAATCTTAGTGTTTCAGATTACATTACAACAGTTTAACGCTTTTAATGAATTTGCCGCAGTGTATCTGGACCGGTTCACACAATATAGTGACATTAATTTAGTTAACATTGATTGTCCACATTGTGCTTCCTATATAGTGTTTAGCCACATTGTGCTTCCTATATAGGGTTTAGCCACATTGTGCTTCCTATACTGTATAGTGTTTAGCCACATTGTGCTTCCTATATAGTGTTTAGCCACATTGTGCTTCCTATATAGGGTTTAGCCACATTGTGCTTCCTATATAGGGTTTAGCTGCATTGTGCTTCCCATACTGTATAGTGTTTAGCCACATTGTGCTTCCTATATAGGGTTTAGCCACATTGTGCTTCCTATATAGTGTTCAGCTGCATTGTGCTTCCTATACTGTATAGTGTTTAGCTACATTGTGCTTCCTATATAGGGTTTAGCTACATTGTGCACATTTTCATGGGGATTGACCGAGAAATATGTAAAATATAATAAAAAAAACTAAAGGGGTCTGTACACACACACTCACACGCGTGTGCACTCTCTTTCTCTCTCCCCCTCTCACTCTATCACCCTCTCTCTCTCTCGCCCTCTCTTTCCTCCCCTCTCTCTCTCTTTGTCCCCCTCTCTCTCGCCCTCTCTCTCTCTTGCCCTCTCTCTCCCCCCTCTCTCTCTGTCGCCTCTATCCCCCTCTCTCTCCCCCTCTCTCTCTATGTCCCCCACGCTCCCTCTCGCTCTCCCTCTCTCGCCCTCTCTCTCTGTCCCCCTCTCTCCCCCCTCTCTCTCAATAGGAGGAGTTATAGACAGCGTTTATATGGGGTGCAATAGGAATTATAGGGAGCGGTTATATGGGGTGCAATAGGAATTATAGGGAGCGGTTACATGGGGTGCAATAGGAATTATAGGGAGCGGTTATATGGGGTGCAATAGGAATTATAGGGAGCGGTTATATGGGGTGCAATAGGAATTATAGGGAGGTGTTATATGGGGTGCAATAGGAATTATAGGGAGCGGTTATATGGGGTGCAATAGGAATTATAGGGAGGTGTTATATGGGGTGCAATAGGAATTATAGGGAGCGGTTATATGGGGTGCAATAGGAATTATAGGGAGGTGTTATATGGGGTGCAATAGGAATTATAGGGAGGTGTTATATGGGGTGCAATAGGAATTATAGGGAGCGGTTATATGGGGTGCAATAGGAATTATAGGGAGCGGTTATATGGGGTGCAATAGGAATTATAGGGAGCAGTTATATGGGGTGCAATAGGAATTATAGGGAGGTGTTATATGGGGTGCAATAGGAATTATAGGGAGGTGTTATATGGGGTGCAATAGGAATTATAGGGAGCGGTTATATGGGGTGCAATAGGAATTATAGGGAGCGGTTATATGGGGTGCAATAGGAATTATAGGGAGCAGTTATATGGGGCGCAATAGGAATTATAGGGAGCGGTTATATGGGGTGCAATAGGAATTATAGGGAGCGGTTATATGGGGTGCAATAGGATTTATAGGGAGGTGTTATATGGGGTGCAATAGGAATTATAGGGAGGTGTTATATGAGGTGCAATAGGAATTATAGGGAGGTGTTATATGGGGGCAATAGGAATTATAGGGAGGTGTTATATGAGGTGCAATAGGAATTATAGGGAGGTGTTATATGGGGGCAATAGGAATTATAGGGAGGTGTTATATGCCGCAATAATATATAGTAATAGGAGTAGTTATTATGCACATGTAGACCTGTCTGTAGATACTCAGCACAACTATACACTTGGTGATACAGACTGTAGGGATACAGAGTTTTACTTTTGAATACGTCTGCACTTTTCTCTTTTTCCCTTTTAACAATAAGGGTCATGCTTATACACAGGATAATACTGCTGTCATTGTGGTTGTTGCAGCGCTGATCTTTGTAGTGGGAGCTCTGATACTTTCAGTAGTGGGAGGGGAATGAGGAACTTGGAAGGGCCTGAATGGGCGTGGTTATGCTAATTAGAGCGGTATGGGCGTGGCTGTTCATGTTACAGACACGTCTGCCTGCTGATAGGGGGCGTGCCTATGTGTGCTGTGGGCGTGGTCATAGTGCGAGGTGCTTCCAGGAATGGGCGTGTCTGTTATATGTGGGCGGGTTCAGAGCCCCAGCTGTGTCCCAGAGTCCGGTCCATGTGGTCACCCACAGGCAGTCCGGGGCCGCAGGGGGTCAGCAGCCGAGCTCACCCGGGGAGCAGCGTGAGTCCTATCAGTGTCCCTATCTCCCCTCACTGCCTCCCTCAGTGTCCCTATCTCCCCCCAGTGTCACTGCCCCCCTCAGTGTCCCTATCTCCCCTCACTGTCACTGCCTCCCTCAGTGTCCCTGTCTCCCCCCAGTGTCACTGCCCCCCGCAGTGTCCCTATCTCCCCTCACTGCCTCCCTCAGTGTCCCTATCTTCCCCCAGTGTCACTGCCCCCCTCAGTGTCCCTATCTCCCCTCACTGTCACTGCCTCCCTCAGTGTCCCTGTCTCCCCCCAGTGTCACTGCCCCCCTCAGTGTCCCTATCTCCCCTCACTGTCACTGTCTCCCCCCAGTGTCACTGCCCCCCTCAGTGTCACTATCTCTTTGCTTAGGGTCACTATCTCCCCTCACTGTCCCCTCAGTGTCACGGTATCTTCCCTTCTTAGTGTCACTGTCCCCTCAGTGTAACTATCTCTTCCCTTCTTAGTCTCACTGTCTCTTCCTTTGTGGGTCACTGTCCCCTCAGTATCACTGTCTCTTCCCTTCTTAGAGTCACTGTCCCCTCAGTATCACTGTCTCTTCCCTTCTTAGAGTCACTGTCCCCTCAGTGTCACTATCTCTTCCCTTGTTGGGGTCACTGTCCCCTCAGTGTCACAAATCTCTTCCCTTGTTATGGTCACTGTCCCCTCAGTGTCACTTTCTCTTCCCTTCTTAGTGTCACTGTCCCCTCAGTTTCACTATCTCTTCCCTTAGGGTCACTGTCCCCTCAGTGTCACTATCTCTTCCCTTAGGGTCACTGTCCCCTCAGTGTCACTGTCTCTTCCCTTAGGGTCACGGTCCACTCAGTGTCACTGTCTCTTCCCTTGTTAGGGTCACTGTCCCCCTCAGTGTCACTATATCTTCCCTTCTTAGGGTCACTGCCCCCTCAGTGTCACTATCTCTTCCCTTGTTAGTGTCACTGTCCCCTCAGTGTCACTATCTCTTCCCTTGCTAGGGTCACTGCCCCCTCAGTGTCACAATCTCTTCCCTTGTTAGGGTCACTGCCCCCTCAGTGTCACTATCTCTTCCCTTGTTAGAGTCACTGTCCACTCAGTGTCACTGTCTCTTCCCTTGTTAGTGTCACTGTCCCCTCAGTGTCACTGTCTCTTCCCTTGTGGGTCACTGCCCCCTCAGTGTCACTGTCTCTCCCCTTGTTAGAGTCACTGTCCCCTCAGTGTCACTATCTCTTCCCTTCTTAGAGTCACTGTCCCCTCAGTGTCACTATCTCTTCCCTTGTTAGGGTCACTGTCCCCTCAGTGTCACTATCTCTTCCCTTGTTAGGGTCACTGCCCCCTCAGTGTCACTGTCTCTTCCCTTGTTAGGGTCACTGTCCCCTCAGTGTCACTGTCTCTTCCCTTGTTAGGGTCACTGTCCCCTCAGTGTCACTATCTCTTAGGCTGCGTCCATACAGCCTTCGCCCGCGCGGAGGCGTGCGCGTCCGTGACGTCACCCGCGGGAAGTGGGTGTGTGTTTTGGACATGCTAGACGCGCCGTCGGGGGGGGAAGGGGCGTGTCTACAGACGTGACATTGGGCGAAACCGCTCACGGGACCTGCCCGTCGCGCCGAGAAATCAGGCCGCCTCCTGCTGGCGCGCCGCGCGGTCTATGGGCGCGATCAATACCTTAAGGCAATGTGATCGCACGCGCACGCCTCCACGCGGTCTGCCAGCCCCTGGCCGCAGCCTCACTGTGCATGCAGAGTCCTGTATATAATGTATACCCGGCTCACTTATGTAACTGTATTTGTAACCAAGTATCTGTCACCGTAACTCTGTGCCCAGGACATACGTGAAAACGAGAAGTAACTCTCACTGTGTTACTTCCTGGTAACACATGTTATAAATATATCTCTTCCCTTCTAAGGCTAAGTCCATGGCGTCGCAGACCCCGCGTAGGCGTCCGCGCGAGGCGCGATCACATTGCCTATAGGTATTGATCGCGCCCATAGACCGCGCGTGACGGCAGGAGGGGGTGCGCGTTCCGCAAGGAATCAGTTGAAACTGCTTTGTCGGCGTGACGGGCAGGTCGCCGGGGCTCCGCGGGGAAGAGCACGGCCCCGTTCTGTGTGTCGGCGCTCTGCGGGGATGTGCGTGCCGCGCCGGAAGTGCGTGCCGCGCAAGCCCTAGTCTGCCCGCACCGCAATTGCTAGGAGCGCCGACAGACCTCATCATTAAAGTCCTGCAAGTATGCGTGGGGGATAATTATGTGGGGGGATCATTCTGTGTGTGATTATACTGTGGGAGTGGGGAAAGGGGGTTATTTTATGTGGCATGATCCTGTGGGGGTCATTTTTATGTGGCGTAATCCTTTGGGGATCATTCTTATGTGGCGGAATCCTGTGGGGGTCATTTTTATGTGGCGGAATCCTGTGGGGATCATTTTTATGTGGCGGAATCCTGTGGGGATCATTCTTATGTGGCGGAATCCTGTGGGGATCATTTTTATATGGCGTAATCATGAGGGGATCATTTTTATGTTCACGCTTGTGTTGCGGCTCTCGAAATATGTTGGCCAAATTAAAAAAAACAAAAAAAGGCTCTTTTTCCTCGAACGGTTGCAGACCCCAGTACTGTCCCTTATTAGTGTCACTTTTCCCTCTGTAGCTGTGTGCCCCCTCTCTGTGTCACTGTCCCCTCTGTGTGTCTCTGAGCCTCACGCCTGTTTTTTGGGGTAGCTGTTTCTGTGAAGTAATTTCATGTAACTGTGCAGCATGAGAACAAAATCTCACACCCATCATGACCCTCCCCCCCCTACTGTGTGACCCCTCCCCATCACCGGGGTATCTCACGGTGTGATCTCCCACCCCACTGCCTGCCCCCTCGCCACACTGTGAGACCCGCCTTGTTACACCTGCTGCATGACACTGCTGCCTGTGCTTCTCTGCTCTGTGTCACCAACTCGGTGACCCTGCACAGCTATGTCCTCTTGGTATCAGGTTCCTGACACAGACATGGCTGTGTATATGTGCATGTTACAGTATATGTAACGTGTTTACCTTCCTTCACACTCCTGTGTGGACTGATCCTGACCTACAGCTGTGTGAGGTTGGGCGGCAGTGACCGTCCGGTATAACTGAGACACCTAGAACCGTTTCACAGGAGACGTTGTGTTCGGTGCCCGGACTTTCAGCTCACAAAGCTCTCCACTCCTCTCTCCTCTTCTATTTATGCTTCTCCTCCCCCCTCTCTTCATCCCTCAGTCTCTTCCTCTCTCAGGATGGGTTGTGTCAAGTCAAAGGATTCCCAGGTGCCTGCAAAGGTTTTGGAATCTCTCCCCCCCTCCGAGGCTCACACTCTGTATGTGAAGGATCCCACATCTAAGAATCTAACTGTAAGTGACAGCTCTCCAGAGACGGACCTGAGAGAGAACTTGGGAGCATGGGGGCTGGTGTGCCGAACTCTGCCCCTACACTGGGCACCAGACCCTACACCAAGCATGAGGCCCTACAATGGGCGCCAGAACCTACACGGGGCGGTACACAAACACCAGACACTACATGAAGTGCCTCACCCTACATTGGGCACCAGACCCTACAGCAAGCATGAGGCCCTACAATGGGCGCCAGAACCTACACCAGACCCTACAGGAAGTGCATCACCCTACACTGTTCACCAGACCCTACACCAAGCATGAGGCCCTACAATGGGTGCCAGAACCTACACCGGGCTGTACACAATCACCAGACCCTACAGGAAGTGCCTCACCCTACATTGGGCACCAGACCCTACACCAAGCATGAGGCCCTACAATGGGTGCCAGAACCTACACCGGGCTGTACACAATCACCAGACCCTACATGAAGTGCCTCACCCTACACTGGGCACCAGACCCTACACTGGGCACGAGACCCAACACCATGCGTGAGACCATACAATGGGCACCTGATTTATTTGGGATCAGAATAGTTTAGTGTCTGTGCATAAAGGGGATTCAGGGAGCGGTTATATGGAGAAATAAGGGAAGTTATAGGGAGCAGTTACAGTATAATGGAGCTGTTCGAACAGTTATATGGAGTTATAGGGAGAGATTGTATGGGGCAATAGGAAGAGTTACAGAGAGCAGTTCTGGGAAGTAATACGAGTTATAGGGAGCAGTTTTATTGAGCAATAGGAGGAGTAATAGGGAGCAGTTATATGAAGCAATAGGGGTTATAGAGAGAAGTTATATGGAGAAATATGAGGAGTTGCAGGAAGCAGCTATATGGATAAATAGAAGTTATAGGAAGCGGTTATATGGAGAAATAGGAGGAGGTATCGGGAGCGGTTATAGGGGCAATAGAAGGAGTTCTAGGGATATATGGAACAATTTGACGACTTATATGGGGCAATAGGAGGAGTTATGGGGTTCAGATATATGGAGAATCAAAGTTGTAGGGAAGGGTTATATGAAGCATTAGGAGAAGTTATAGGGAGTAATAGGAGGAGTTATAGGGAGAGGTTATGCTGCAATAGGAGGAGTTATAGGGAGAGGTTATGCTGCAATAGGAGGAGTTATAGGGAGAGGTTATGCTGCAATACGAGGAGTTATAGGGAGAGGTTATGCTGCAATACGAGGAGTTATAGGGAGAGGTTATGCTGCAATATGAGAGGATATGGTGCAATTGGAGTTGTAGGGAGTGGTTATATGGATCAATAGGAGGTGTTATAGGGAGCAGTTGTATAGGGCAATAGGAGGGGGTTATAGGGAGGAGTTACGAGGGAATAGGAGGGGTTATGAGGGAATAGGAGGGGTTATGAGGGAATAAGAGGGGTTATGAGGGAATAGGAGGTGTTATAGGGAGGAGTTATGAGGGAATAGGAGGGGTTATGAGGGGTTATGAGGGAATAGGAGGGGTTATAATGGGCAGTGGGCATGAAGATGATGATAATTATATGTACCCATTTTTCCAATCTTGTTGTCATTATTTTAATTATTTTACCAGTCAGCTAAAGTTGTGTGTTGCTCTTTAACCGCAGATCCCCCATCCTCCTGACACTTATATGTAGCGTCAGCACAGGGTGCGGGTGTTAAAGAACACACGTGTTATACAGGTGAATTGTGTTTTTAAAAGAAATCTGGTAAATTTATGTTTTTCAGAGCAGACCTGAGACTTCACCTGTGACCCCAGCGGGGGGAGGTAGGTGCCCTGTGACATCACTGAGTGTTTGTGTGGGGAGCTGTGACATCACTGTGTTTGTGGGGAGCTGTGACATCACTGTGTTTGTGGGGAGCTGTGACATCACTGTGTATGTGGGGAGCTGTGACATCACTGTGTTTGTGGGGAGCTGTGAAATCACTGTGTATGTGGGGAGCTGTGACATCACTGTGTATGTGAGGTGACTTGTGACATCACTGTGTGTGTGGGGAGCTGTGGCATCACTGTTTGTGTAGTTACCTGTGACAACATTGTGTATGTGAGGTGACCTGTGACATCATTGTGTGTGCGGTAAGGTGTCCTCACGGTGACATGTCCTCATACAGGACAGGAAGTTGTGGTGCTTCTGGCGTTGTACAACTATGAGGCCATACATCCGGACGACCTCACGTTTAACAAAGGAGACCACATGCAGCTGCTAGAGGAGTGAGTGACTTCTCCCCCCCCCCATAGACCTGGGATACTGCCCACCTATCCCCCTCATTACCCCCTCCCCCCCACCCTCTATACCCCCTCCCCCCACCCTCTACACCCCCTCCCCCCGCCCTCTACACCCCCCTCCCCCCCGCTCTCTACACCCCCCTCCCCCCCGCTCTCTACACCCCCCTCCCCCCCGCTCTCTACACCCCCCTCCCCCCCGCCCTCTACACCCCCTCCGCCCCCGCCCTCTACACCCCCCTCCCTCCCTGCCCTCTACACCCCCTCCCCCCACCCTCTACACCCCCTGCCCCCACCCTCTACACCCCCTCCCCCCCGCCCTCTACACCCCCTCCCCCCCGCCCTCTACACCCCCTCCGCCCCCGCCCCCGCCCTCTACACCCCCCTCCCTCCCTGCCCTCTACACCCTCCTCCCCCCCCGCCCTCTATCCCCCCGCCCTCTATCCCCCCGCCCTCTATCCCCCCGCCCTCTATCCCCCCGCCCTCTATCCCCCCGCCCTCTAAACCCCCCACCCTCTACCCCCCTCCCCTCCACCCTCTACTCCCCCCGTCTTCTACTCCCCCCGTCTTCTACTCCCCCCGACCTCTACTCCCCCCGACCTCTAACCCAAACCCCCCTGCCCTCTACTCCCCCCCGCCCTCTACTCCCCCCCACCCTCTAACCCCGCCCTCTACCCCCCCCCTCCCGCTGGACACTCCAACCCCTTACTGCTGGGTAACAGTCCCCCCATCACCCTATTCCGCTGGGTCCCCCTGTTCCCCTCTGGGTCACTGCCCCACCCTTTGTCTTAGTGATGTGACACCCATTGCTCCTCTCCCCCTCCGCTCTCACATCTCACCCCCCCCCCTCTTTCTTCTCTCCCCATCTTGCTGCAGATCCGGAGAGTGGTGGAAGGTACGCTTGGTGCACACAGGGGAAGAAGGTTTTATCCCTAGTAATTACGTCGGCCAAGTGAATTCCCTGGAGTCCGAAGAGTAAGTGTCAGCACTATCTTTCTATTATATAAGGCCCCCTGCTGCTATACAGAGGAAGGCTTTGGTGTGCTTTCAGGCTCCCGGTCAGTGTAGATGGCTGGAGAGTTTGGGCTAGCGTTGCTCTGCTTGTCCATAACCGGAGGCTCTGTGTGACTGCAGCAGGGAGAATAGCGGAGAATTAAAGACAACGTGTGCTAAAATGATGTAATATGCCCCAGACCCCTGAAAGCCTCCTCCGAGATGGTCCCTGTGGTTGATTTCTCTTTGACCCTTGTCCTGCAGATGGTTCTTTAAGGGCATCGGTCGGAAGGACGCAGAGCGGCAGCTGTTGTCTCCTGAAAATAAGAACGGAGCTTTCATGATCCGGGACAGCGAGACGATGAAAGGTGAACCCTGCGTGTCGGCTTCAACTTGCCGGAGAATGAGGGGTTCCTCTGAGTATCCCTCTCTCCCTCATACCCTATCTCTTTCTTCTCCTATCAATCTCTCGCTCCCCCTCCTCCACTTTCCCTTCCTCCCTCACCCTCCATTCCTCACCCTCTCTCATCCACCATTACTCTCCTTCATTGTGCCCCTCCCTCTCTCCCTCCATCCCCTACTCTGCCTCTCTCTTCATCATCTACTCTGCCTCTCTCTTCATCATCTACTCTGCCTCTCTTCATCCTCTACTCTGCCTCTCTTCATCCTCTACTCTGCCTCACTTTCAGTCAGTCTCTCTCTTCATCCTCTTTTCTCTCTCTCTCTCTCTCTCTCTCTCTCTCTCTCTCTCTCTCTCTCTCTCTTCATCCTCTACTCTCTCACTCTTCATCCTCTACTCTCTCTCACTCTTCATCCTCTACTCTCTCTCTCACTCTTCATCCTTTACTCTCTCTCACTCTTCATCCTCTACTCTCTCTCACTCTTCATCCTCTACTCTCTCTCACTCTTCATCCTCTACTCTCTCTCACTCTGCATCCTCTACTCTCTCTCTCTCTCTCTTCATCCTCTACTCTCTCTCACTCTTCATCCTCTTCATCCTCTACTCTCTCTCACTCTTCATCCTCTACTCTCTCTCACTCTTCATCCTCTACTCTCTCTCTCTCTCTTCATCCTCTTCATCCTCTACTCTCTCTCTCTCTTCATCCTCTTGATCCTCTCTCTCTCTCTTCATTCTCTACTCTCTTCCTCTCTCTTCAATCTCTACTCTCTTCCTCTCTCTTCAATCTCTACTCTCTCCCTCTCTCTTCATTCTCTACTCTCTCCCTCTCTCTTCATTCTCTACTCTCTCCCTCTCTCTTCATTCTCTACTCTCTCCCTCTCTCGTCATTCTCTACTCTCTCCCTCTCTCGTCATTCTCTACTCTCTCCCTCTCTCGTCATTCTCTACTCTCTCCCTCTCTCTTCATTCTCTACTCTCTCCCTCTTTCCCCATTCTCTACTCTCCCTCTCTCCCCATTCTCTCTTCATTATCTACTCTCCCTCTCTCTTCATTCTCTCCTCTCCCTCTCTCTTCATTCTCTCCTCTCCCTCTCTCTTCATGCTCTCCTCTCCCTCTCTCTTCATTCTCTCCTCTCCCTCTCTTTCAGGCAGCTTCTCTCTCTCAGTCAGAGATTCCTCCCCCCAGAGCGGAAACATTGTGAAACATTATAAGATCCGCACTCTGGACGACGGCGGCTTCTACATCACAACCCGGCTCACGTTCCCCAGCATTCACGGACTGGTCAGCCACTACCAGAGTGAGACCTAGAGGAGAATGGGGGGGAGGGTTGTGTTTGGCGGAGGGGCTTTGTGTGTCTGTGTGTATATATAGGGGGTTAGTCTCTGTGTTAGTCTGACACCTCTTGCTGCCCCCTGGTTTTCTGCCACAGGGCAGGTGGACGGGCTGTGCCAGCGCTTGACCTCCCCTTGTAAGTCTGCACGGCCGGAGAAACCATGGGAAAAGGATGCCTGGGAGGTCCCACGGGAATCGCTCTGCATGGAGAAGAAGCTCGGAGCTGGGCAGTTTGGGGACGTCTGGCTGGGTAAGGGTGGGAATCGGCAAATCACTCACTGACCCCCTCGCTCCCCCTACTGCCTGACCATCTCCCAGCCCCTGACTCCCCATCTCCCAGCCCCTGACTCCCCATCTCCCAGCCCCTGACTCCCCATCTCCCAGCCCCTGACTCCCCATCTCCATCTCCCAGCCCCCGACTCCCCATCTCCCAGCCCCTGACTCCCTATTCTCAGCCCCTGACTCCCCATCTCCCAGCCCCCGACTCTCCATCTCCCAGCCCCTGACTCCCCATCTCCATCTCCCAGCCCCCGACTCCCCATCTCCCAGCCCCTGACTCCCTATTCTCAGCCCCTGACTCCCCATCTCCCAGCCCCTGACTCCCCATCTCCCAGCCCCGACTCCCCATCTCCCAGCCCCCGACTCCCCATCTCCCAGCCCCCGACTCCCCATCTCCCAGCCCCCGACTCCCCATCTCCCAGCCCCCGACTCCCCATCTCCCAGCCCCTGACTCGCCCCCCCACACCGACCCCCTCCCCTTCACAGTCTGACTCTTCCACATTTACACAGTCCCCACACATAAACCGTCTCTCCCCCCTCCTTATACTCACAAAACCACACTCACACCTTCCACGTCCCCCCTCTCCACAGCCACATATAACGGGCACACTCAGGTGGCAGTAAAGACGATGAAGCCGGGCACCATGTCGCCGGGCGCCTTCCTGGACGAGGCGAATCTAATGAAGAGTCTGCAGCACGAGCGGTTGGTGCGACTGCATGCGGTGGTAACCCTGGGGGAGCCCATCTACATCATCACCGAGTTCATGCAGAAGGGCAGCCTGCTGGACTTCCTGAAGAGTGAGGAGGGCAGCAAGCAGCCCCTGCCCCGGCTCATCGACTTCTCTGCCCAGGTGAGGCTCCGGAGACCCCTTGTTAGTCTCCTTGACAGGAGACATGGCTCTGCTGCCAGCCCCTGTGTAATAAACACAATGTGTTCTGGTTCTGATCCGTTCTTAATTGGTGCCAAGACCTGCAGGTAACGTGATTTAGGAGAGTCTAGAATATTCTGATTACAGAAAATTCTAAGGATTTCTTGTCACCGAGGCTCGTAATCTCTGCTTGTTGTGTCCAGAGCTCTGCTCTGGTCAGTATTTGTGTCCGAGCTCTTCTCTGATTGGTTGGTATCTGTTTCTGAGCTCTGCTCTGGTCAGTATTCGTGTCCGAACTTAGCTCTGATTGGTCAGTATACTGGTCCGAGCTCTGATTGGTTGGTGTCTGTGCCCGAGCTCTGCTCTGATTGGTTGGTAGGTATACAGGGGGGGGGGGGGGAAGGGGACGAAAACCTCTGCTCAGCTAATAATACATTTTAATGAGGGGATGGAGTAACGGTGCTGTGCTGAGAATTGTAATAACGATGCACAAAAGAAAAAGAACTCAACTAGTAGCACTCTGTAACTCTAAAGTAATGGTAGAAATAATAATAAGTGATTGGAATTAAAATAGCTTTAATAGTATATATCTAAAAAAAAGGGGTGTACATAAATGAGAATAAAATTAAAAATGACCGTATATCCCAGTTAAAAACCTGCTATAACCCGGGTATGGTAAAGGTATGTGCTAAATAACTGTATAGTTAGAAAGCTTAGCACACAGACCTCCTACATTTAGGAGGGCGCACCTGTTGCCAAACATACCACTTCATATATATTTTATATGGTGGTACAGGTCTGTGTGCCAAGCTTTCCAACTATATAGTTATTTAGCACATACTTTACCATACCCGGGTTATAGCAGGCTTTTGACTGGGATATACGGTCATTTTTAATTTTATTCTCATTTATGTACACCCCTTTATTTTAGATATATACTATTAAAGCTATTTTAATTCCAATCATTCATCATTATTTCTACCATTACTTTAGAGTTACAGAGTGCTACTAGTTGAGTTCTTTTTCTTTTGCGTATCCTGATTGGTTGGTATCTGTGTCTGAGCTCTGCTCTGATTGGTTGGTATCTGTGTCTGAGCTCTGCTCTGATTGGTTGGTATCTGTGTCTGAGCTCTGCTCTGATTGGTTGGTATCTGTGTCTGAGCTCTGCTCTGATTGGTTGAGCTCTGTGTCTCCACAGGTCGCGGAAGGAATGTGGTTCATCGAGCAGAAAAATTATATTCACCGGGACCTGCGGGCAGCAAACTGCCTGGTGTCTGCGTCACTGGCGTGTAAAATCGCAGACTTCGGCCTGGCGCGAGTGATAGAGGACAGCGAGTATACGGCCAGGGAAGGTGAGAGCAGGGGACAAGGACATACAGCATGACACACACAGAGGACAGTGAGGACATGCCCAGGCAGGCCTGTAGTTAGGCATAGGCCTACAAGGCAAGGCGGCAAATTTCAGCGGTTGTGGGGCGGCAAATATTAGGGAGTGGGGGGGTGGCAAATTTTGGCACGGCGGTTACAGAGGCCCCATTCTATTCCTCACAACAATTACACTGATTGCTGTGGGAGAGCGCAGGGTCTCTGTAAAGGTCTCTTACCTTCTCCTGTGGCGTCAAATGGCGATGCATTGCCATGACAACGTGGCATCACGTTGTCACGGGAACGTGTTGCCATGTGAGACGCTGCACGAGGAGGAGGGCGGCAAACAGTGGTGGCCTATGGGCCGCAAACTTCTAAATCCGGCCCTGTGCCGAGGGAGGGTGAAAGCGGGATAGTGACGCACACAGGACACAGAGGGTGAGAGTAGGGAACGGCGACACGCAGCGGAGAGAGAGAGTACACGGCTTGAAATGGGTTAGAGCAGGGAACGGCGACACAGACGGACACACAGGGAACGCACACAAGACAGTGAGAACATGGTCAGGGAGGATGGGAGCGCTGGTAGACGGTGACACAAAGTGAAATGCGCAGTGGGGCACAAACTGACACGGTGACACTTAATGCCGTGACGGTGATAAATGTCCCACTCATTGAATATTTCTCTGCTCACCAGGAGCCAAGTTTCCCATTAAGTGGACGTCTCCCGAGGCCGCTAATTACGGCTCTTTCACCATCAAATCTGACGTCTGGTCTTTTGGGGTCCTGCTGATGGAGATCGTCACATACGGAAAGACCCCATATCCAGGTGAGAGCAGCAGCCTTCTGTATACAAAATGAATATATATATATATATAGATCTCCAATAAATAATATCACTTGTGAGCACATTCACATGTCTTAGACAGGTCTGCAAATATAAATATATATATATATATATATATATATATATATATATATATATATATATATATATATATATACACACACACATTATATATATACACACACACAGATAAGTTCAAGTGTACGCTCACATACGCATATGTGCACCACATTATATATATATATATATACTAGCTGAGAGACCCGGCGTTGCCAGGGATGTAAATGCGTAATAGGTAGTATTAGCATTTGGAAGAAACTAAACAATCTCTGACAGGGGAACCTCTTGCTCTGCCTCAAAATGAGAGCGTCTGACCAGTGTATCCTGCCCGCGCTCACGCATGGACGTGACACTTGGACCCTAAATGCAAAAACAATTCAGAAGCTTCAGCCAACTCAAAGAAGTATGGAGAGGTGTATGCTGGGTATTATCCAGAGACAGGAACAAGAATGAATGGTTTCAAATCCAAACAAGTCGGTGACATCATCATAAGGGTGAAGAAATTAAAAATGGATGGGCCATACAGTACATATCGCAAGAAGACATAGCCATCGGACAAAGACGCTACTCCACTGGATTACAACGGAGATCACAATGACGACCAAAAGTAAGATGGGTGGATGAAATCAGGAAATTTGTTGGAGCAAAGTGGATAAGAGAGACTTGCAACCGCAGTACCTGGAAGATAATTGGGGAGGCCTTCATCCAGCTGTGAATTGACGAGGCCTGTTGCTGGTTATGATATTAATATACACTTCCTTCCCTCAAACCCTTATCTCACTTCCTCAAAGTGGTTGGAAGGTGAAAGGGTGGTCAAGAAGATGTGTAGTGGCCCTTGTGCCGGCAGGTTCAACTATGCAATGAAAGCTTGAACAAGACACCCAATGGGAAAGGGACTTGCCAACATGCAGTTGAGGCCAGCATGGAATAGAAGGCCTTAATCCCCAAATATGAAAGACACTGAAAACCGATGGACCTTTTTCTCTGGAGCCCGGATTGTCCCTACATTTGACAGAGTTCAGTATGAAGGCAACGGGTGCGAAGAATCACCAATGATTAAACACCAGCTGGCTACCTACAACCTCTGCACTCTCTCCAATGAAGCAGCACTGGGAGAACTGGAAGACCAGCTTAGAAGATGAAATGGGATATTGTTGGCTTTAGTAGTATGTAAGAAGAAAATATGAAGGACTCATTGAGCTCAATCATGGACACGTATTGTATTACAGTTGTACAGAAAATAGAATAGATGAATCAGGGGAGTAGGTTTCATCAATGGAAAGACAGCATGGTGGAGTATAAAAGACATCAGAAAGAGCAGCCAGAATCCTAATTCAATTGTCAAAAAGATACATTTACCCAAGTGTATGCCCCAATATCACGCCATACAGACAATGTACATTAATGGCGCTATATAAATAAAGACATACAATACAATGAAGTAGAAGGCTTCAATCGTGAAATGAATCAACTTAATAAAAGAAATTGCCACCTTCAGATGATAAACACACAGATATCCAGCAAGCTCTGAAACCCCACCAAAAAAACTATGTGTGTGTGTGTGTGTGTGTCAAAAGCAGTGCTTCTGGGCGTGGCTAAATGTATACAACAAAAATCAAAGAAGCCCAAAAGCTACATCCAATATGACTAAAATACACAGTGAAATACCTGTATATCTCTTGAAAAAGGGTAATTTAGTTTTAACCCTTTCGCTAAAGCATTTTAAGCCTGCTGCTACATCAAGGCATAACCATTAGCAGGTCCTGAGTTAAAATTCTTTCCAAGTTAGCAGGTCAGTTTCATTTTGCTGGGTTGTGACAGATCCAATGTTGATCATTCTTCCTCTAATTATAGCGGTAAATAAGAATTTTAACTTGGGTAGTGTTAGGACCTGCTAACGGTCATGCCTTGAAGTGGCATCAGGATTAAAACACTTTGGCCAAATGGTTAAACTAAATGACCCTTTTTCAAGAGAATATATAGGTATTTCACTGTGTATTTTTGTCATATTGGCTGTAGCTTTGGGCTTCTTTGTTTCTTGTTGTACACTTTCAGATGATGGAAGATTTCATTGCCAAGATTGGTGCCCAGCCGAAAAGACAAGGCATCATTTGTTGCGTATGGCTACAGCAACAGCAATAAACATGGAGACGCATTTGGTAGAATTTGCAAAATGTCAACACTTCTATATCATAAATTCATTCTTCAGGAAGAATCCAAATAGAAAATGGACTTGAAATGGACACAATAGAATTAAGCATGAAATGGACTATCGTAGATAACAAGAAACACGTGATTGAAGTCTGCACCGATTGGTTTGCTGCTAATTACGTCATAATGTAAAACGGGGGCGGGGGGGAGCCACCGGTTACAGAGGCCCCGCCCTCTTCAGAGCGAGGCCTCTGTAATTCAGCCGGCTTCGGGCGACGCGCGCCATGGCAACTCGGCATCAAATGATGACGCCAAAGGGTCACGTGACATCACATGACCCTGCGGCATCACTAAAGGTAGGGGGGGCGCAACACTGAGGGAGAGCAGACAGGGGGGCACAGCGCAGAAGGTTTGCGCACCCCTGATGTAAAAAGAAGGCAACGACAAATAATTGCAAGTAAAGCTGGAAAAAAGCACTTCAGCTTGCTCAAGATGCACAGGAATACGTTGGCAAAAAAATACATAGAAAAATAATACCTGAAAGCACAGAGAAAACAGGAAGGATCCTTAACAACAAAACAGGATAAGAAAATAGCAGATGAAACAAAGTGGTTATTTGAGGAAATGAAGCAATCCCGAGACACAAGAACAGAAATTAACCACACAGAGCTGTGCAAGACAATCCACAAGTGTACGAACTGCAACATGGTGAAGACAACCTATCAAAGGTAACACAAGTTTGAAGAAGGGGCAGGATTGGGAAAAAGCAAATCCTCACACTCCATTAGGATCAACAATAAAGGACTGTGCATTCATCATAAAGGGATCTGAGGCCGATTTCTGTACGAGGACACAGATAACGCAGGGCAACATCAAGCAGGTAAAGAGCGAGAAGAAACCACCAGTGATGACCCAGGTATCTGTCCAGAAAAAGTAGCAGTTGCAATAAAATCGATGAAGAATTTTTGAAAGGTCCCATAGGAAGAGGAAGTAAGTGCTGACGTTTTGGAAGCTGGGGAAGAAGTAGAGAAAATTCTGGCACACACCTTTGCTTGAAGACCAGGCAAATGCTATAATTTTCCTTATCCGTGAGAAAGGAGACAACCAAGACCTAAAGAAATAACAGACCAAGCAGTCTACTTGGAATCAGACACAGGACTCTTACGGCGATATTCACTAATCTGCCGTAACAGACCCTGGATGTCGTCACATCAAGCATTAGATGAAATGGTTGACATGGCAAACTCCAGGGAACCTTTTTGTGAAAATGTTGTAAATGTTCTTACTCTTTTATTTGCTTGATTTATGCCAGAGGACCTTCAGCAACGAATCGGAGAACTCACTGAAGCACATAAAAAGATGGGCCTCCATATCAATCTCAGGTCAAAACGATGTGCAACAAATGTCAACTCTGCAAAGACTACAATTTATGGAATAGAAAAAAAACGTAGGTAGCCGGCGCATCAAAAACAGATGAATCCTTTTATAAGTACACCTTGATAAAGGGCACATGGCCCGAAACGCGTTGGTGTGGTGCTGTTGGGGCTAAGGGTTATGTTTGATCCCATCATGGAATACATTTTTCTATTTTATCTGTGAGCCTCCTCCTGCTTTTTTGGCAGTGCGCTGCCTTTTCCCCCAATTTACGGAATAGAACTAGAAGTCGAAAACGATCTCTACCTTTTTGACGGCAAGTATCCATGGATGGGAACCTTGCGAATGAAATCAATAGGACAATGACGATGTGACGGAGGACATTTGGAAGAAACGAGACATCTTACACAGGGAACCTTTCACTGCGCCTCAAGGGGAAAGTGTTCGACAGGTGTATTCTGCCTGTGCTCCCAGATGGGTGTGTGTGACCTTGGATGCCAAAGGCAAGGGTAATGCAGAGGCTTCAGACAACTCAAAGTATGGAAAGAAGAAAAAGAATGAAATGGGTTCGGAATCAAACAAAAGTCTCAACACAAAGGTGAAGAAATTACGTTGACAAGTGGGCCTGTATTATCGAGAAGAAGAAAATGACCATCATTGGATGAAGATGGTACGCTACTGGACTCCAGGAGATATCCAAAGACCAAGATGATGACCAAAAGTAAAATGGGAGGATGAAAGTAGAACATTTCTTGGGGCAACCAAAATAAGATGGGCTTGCAACAGCAGTACCTGGAAGATCATTGGGTGGTCTCCAGCAGTAGATTGACATGGGCTAAAGATGATAATGATTGACACATATATGATTATATATTTCACATGCAGATACGCACATATACAAACACTACCCGACATCATATGGTCCTTTAGTAAATATGGTGTATAGTGATACGGTTTGTGCTGTGCTGCCCCCTTGGTGACTCTGCCCCCTTCCCTCCCAACCTGATCCCCAGGGATGTCCAATTTGGAGGTGATCACTGCGGTGGAGCGTGGGTACCGCATGCCGTGCCCTCAGAACTGTCCACAGGAGCTCTACCACATCATGATGGAGTGCTGGCAGCGAGAACCTGAGCAGAGGCCCACGTTCGAGTACACGCAGAGCGTCCTGGAGGACTTCTACACTGCCACCGAGATCCAGTACCAACAGCAGCCCTGACCCTGCCACCAGATGAACCTTGACCCTGCCACACCAGAGTCTCTGTAATTTCTGCACAGGGCAAAATCACTAATCGCCTTACGAGGGAGATATGTGTTTCTGTCATGCAAATTGTATAATTTTTGTGTGTCATAGAGATTGTGATGATTGTGTGTGTGTGTGTGTGTCAGAGATTGTGATGTGTGTGTGTGTGTATATAACTAAGAGTAGAACAATCCTCTATGCGCTCCACAACTTTTGATTACCACGAACATATTTCATTTTACAACACAAAAAAAACTACTTTCCATGAGCCCAGAGGGTCTTTTTCAAAGCGAGAACAGGATGGAGAATGTGACTCCCCATGAAGGTAATAATATGCAGACCAAACCCAATGGGACTGGAGTGCCTCCACCGTCTCGCTAACAAGGCCCAACACGATCCCTTTCCAACTCCTGTGTGCCACGTTGCAACTGCAAAGTGCCACGTGTGGATCCCAGGGCCGTCCACGTGTCTCACAACACGGGGAAAATAACACAGAAAGTTGTGGCGTGCACAGAGGATTGTCACACCCTGTGTTTGGCAGCTCTGATCACCCTGCAGTCCCTCGCCGTCTTCCCCTGGCTGCGCCGTTCCATTTCAAAGTATTTTTGTATTGTCATTCCCCAATACACTGTATATTTATTACATGCTGTTAAATAATTGAGTCGTAGGAAAATAAAAAGCGCAAACTGTACAGCACCCAGCGAAAACAGCGTAATAATCAATATATAACTTTGCTCAAGGCAAAATGTGACAATGGGGGTAACAAGTGACCAAACAATGTAACAAGTGAGGATGTCACAATGCAGGAGAGCTGCTGCTGGACCAGGGGATGTGACCCAAAATCACGTAGATATAGATAGCAAGGCTTTCTCAGCGCAAGGAACTCTCAACGGTATATGAAAGAAAAGCAAAAAAAGTGTACATTGGAATCTTTGCTATTAGCACATTTGCACAATGTGATCAAATCTTCCAAATGCCCACTCACACGATAGTAGAAATAGTCGGGCGTTATGCAGATAAATCTGATCAGATGCTGTTGGTGGCGCTGTGTAACTGGACCTCCCAATGATATGAAAGAGGAGAATAGCATAGTACAGATCAAAACGTGTACGTTAAAAATAACATGAGTGGAGTTAGCATGGTCCAAACGCAGATTTTATGAAAAAGCCAACAGGCCAGATACCTTACTAGCCAATAAGCTCCGAAACAAGCTTCCAAATTTCCGGATAGCGACAATTCGAACACAGCAGGGTGACCTTACCTACGATCCAAAACAGATAGTGGAAGCATTTCAGAAATATTATGCTACACTGTATGATGGAGACAAGGTTACCCACAGTCCAAAAACTTCAGCTACCTTAACGAGGTTCCTGTCGGAGGCGCAGCTCCCGACCCTGGGCAGGGTGGAGAAAGAGGCCTTACAAGGTGATTTCACCTTGGAAGAGATAACAGAGGTAATTAAGTCCCTTAAACCAGCCAAAGCCCCGGGCCCCAATGGCTACTCCAATTTATACTATAAAATTTTTTGTAAGATCCTAGCCCCCCATCTGTTGAAACTATTTAATGGGATCCTGGAGGGGGAGCCCTTCCCGACCCAGATGCTTCAGGCGTCAATCTCAGTGATCCACAAACCCGGTAAGGACCCGGTAGACTACAAGAGCTACCGGCCAATCTCCCTGATTAATTCGGATATTAAAATCTTCTCCAAACTCATAGCTAACAGGGTGGGTAGCGTCCTTCCGGCTCTGATTCACCCGGATCAAGTAGGCTTTATTGCAGGCAGACAGGCAGCAGATAACACCAGATGGATAATAGATCTGATAGATTTGGCAAAAAAGAAAGACATACCGTCAATGGTGTTGAGCCTGGATGCCGAGAAGGCATTTGATCGTATTGATTGGTCTTACCTACGAGAGACGCTGGGGGTGTTTGGGTTTGGGGGCCGCCTGCTGGAGGCCATAATGGCCCTATACTCAGGACCCACTGCGAGAGTAAGACACCAGGGTTTCCCATCAGAACTGTTTAATATACGGAGCGGGACCCGTCAGGGCTGTCCGCTGTCCCCATTACTCTTTGCCCTTTGTATTGAACCCCTTGCAGCCCATATAAGGTTAAACCCCAATATAACAGGAATTCAGACAGGGGGTCAACATCATAAAGCTGCGTTGTATGCAGACGACGTGATCCTAACGATCTCTAAACCACTGACAACCCTGCCCAATGTCTTTGAGATCCTGGGCACCTTTAGCATGGTCTCAGGGTTTAAAATTAACCAGGCCAAGTCAGAGGCGCTCAATATCAATCTGCCAAAACCAACTGAAAAACTATTAGAACTAAACTTCAATTTCAAATGGCAACCCTCCGCTATCAAATATCTAGGGGTATATATCACCAGGGATTACAATACTTTATATAAGGCAAATTTCCCCAAGATGATGAAGAAGCTAAAGGAAGATCTCAGGGTTTGGGCGGGCTACGGGATATCGTGGTTTGGCAGGATTAGTAGCATAAAGATGAACTTGCTGCCTAAGCTACTATATCTGTTTCAGACCCTACCAATACCGCTGGTTAAATCTGAGATCCAAGCCCTTCAAGCTCACATCATCCAATTTATTTGGAATAAAAAACGCCCACGAATTGCAAAAAGTCTACTGACTAAACCAGTAGTAAAAGGAGGACTGTCGGTACCTTGCCTGATGGCGTACTATAAAGCGGCACAATTAAGCCAAATTATTCAATGGCACGCGGACCCAAAAAAAAGAAGATGGACGGAACTGGAAAGGGAATGTTGCGAGCCAGTTACACTACACGAGCTAATTTGGTTACCAAAACAATGCAAAAAAGACATTGGGTCGCCGCTCTGCGCAATAGCGAACTCCTTAGCGGTTTGGGAGACAGTCAAATTGAAAGCTAACCTAACGTCACCACAATCTCTGATGACCCCCCTTTGGGGCAATCCGGATTTTGCTCCGGGGCTGGCAGGTGATAAATTCATAAGATGGACGCAAGCTGGGTATAATCGATTAATTGACCTGGAGGGTACAAAATCTATCAAGACGTTCGATTGGCTTAAAGAAGAATCAAATTTGCCAAATGCAGAGTTATTTCGATTCCTCCAGGTCAGGGCATTCTATAATAAATTTCCCATTTGACCCGCACGAACTAATTTTGAACGGCTGTGTTCAATTCCAACGGACACAAGGGGACTGACTTCTCGTATGTACAGGGAGGTGGTCTGTCCGGCTGGTAAAGACACCCCCCGCCTACGATACATGCGACAGTGGGAGACAGAGCTAGGGGAGACTTTAGAGGACGATGACTGGAAATACATATTGCAAACTGCAGCGAAAAGTTCAATATGTGTCACATTAAAGGAGAACGCATATAAAGTCCTCATGCGGTGGTACCATACCCCGGTCAAATTATCTAAATTTGTCAGAGGTTATTCGCCGCTCTGCCCTAAACAGTGCGGTGAATTAGCTGACCTTAAACACATGCTGTGGTCTTGCCCAAGGGTGGTCCCGATTTGGGAAAAAATTCGAGATTGGCTGCAAGGGATGCTCGACTTAGAGATCCCCCTGGACCCGTGGCTGTTCCTTGTGGGCAGGCGGCCCCAGGGCATGTCTAGAACGACGCACAAACTGGTCATGCACTTTGCGACCGCCACCCGTTGTGAGATTGCGGCATTGTGGAAGCAGAATGAGATCCCAATTATCCCCAAAATCAGGAACAGAATTTGGCATGTTTGCCAGATGGAACAGTTGACGAGTTGGGTCAACGACTCTGGCACTAAATTTCTAAAAGTATGGGACCCGTGGCTGGAACAAGTTATCATCCCTGGGTTGGACGCCGCCTCAATTTTGCATTAATAACAATAGATGGGTTCTCCTTGGATGTGATAGACTAGAATCAGACGTTGGAACACGCTAGTCAGAGCCACCCAACAGTTATATTGCGCAACAGATCCGGGAAAGCTGATAACTATACATTTAAGGACCGCTCGGACCCTCCTCCAGCAACATACGGGGCCTTCCCCCGCCCTCTCCCCCCCCCACCCCTAGTGTTTCCCCCCTCCCCAGTATTGTGAGTCAAGTATGTCTTGTCTTGTGTCTCTGCATGTGATGCGTCTAGTGCTGTTAAAGTTAACAGCTGTTCAACATAAAATTGTGGTGGGCCTATAATGTAAGCCTATGGGAGGTGAGTTTCTGTATATATGCTTTCCACAAATAAAAATGAAAGTTGAAAAAAAAAAAAAAAAAAATAACATGAGCAGTGAGCTCCCACACACTCGCATGCTCCCAGGGTAAAATAGGCCATTTGACCACTCCGGGTCCTGTGAAGGAGGCGTCCCGATCAGTCCCTCAGTTGGCTTTTTGCTTCTTAACCGGCTGTTTGTTTCTCTGCGGCTTCGCCGCGCTTCCGGGTTCAATACTTCCAGCGCACTCAGCAGCAGATGTGAGCAGCGAAGCCTCAGCGGTTCCGTCCATGATACTGGGGACTGCAGCGGACCATGATCTCCAAACAGCAGGCACAGGTAAGGGACCACCCGACGCGTTTCACTCAATCCATGGGTGAGCTTCTTCAGGGGTGCTGAGGCTTTGCTGCTCATATATCTGCTGCCGGGTGTGCTGGAAGTGAGCCCCGGCCTCCATATCAGTGAGCCCCATGCTGCATATTAGTGAGCCCCGGCCTCCATATCAGTGAGCCCCATGCTGCATATCAGTGAGCCCCGGCCTCCACATCATTGAGCCTCAGCCTCCATATCATTGAGCCTCAGCCTCCATATCAGTGAGCCCTGGCCTCCATATCAGTGAGCCCTGGCCTCCACATCAGTGAGCCCTGGCCTCCACATCATTGAGCCTCGGCCTCCATATCAGTGAGCTCCGACCTCCATATCAGTGAGCCCCGGCCTCCACATTATTGAGCCCCGGCCTCCATATCAGTGAGCCTCGGCCTCCATATCAGTGAGCCCCGGCCTCCACATCATTGAGCCTCGGCCTCCATATCAGTGAGCTCCGACCTCCATATCAGTGAGCCCCGGCCTCCACATTATTGAGCCCCGGCCTCCATATCAGTGAGCCTCGGCCTCCGTATCGGTGAGCCTCGGCCTCCGTATCGGTGAGCCTCGGCCTCCGTATCGGTGAGCCCCGGCCTCCGTATCGGTGAGCCTCGGCCTCCGTATCGGTGAGCCTCGGCCTCCGTATCGGTGAGCCCCGGCCTCCGTATCGGTGAGCCCCGGCCTCCGTATCGGTGAGCCCCAGCCTCCGTATCGGTGAGCCTCGGCCTCCACAACCCGCTGCAGTGAGCGCTCTGCACCGCAGTGCTCGCTCCTGTAGCCCGGCTTTCCTCCCTGTCCGTGAGATTAACTTCACTTTAATCGTTCTGCAGAAACCAAAACTACAAAAGGCAGCAATAAAAAAAGGAACCCGGAAAAACTGTTTCTTGTGGGAGGGTCCTCCTCGTTTTGGGAGGGTCCTCCTCGTTGTGGGAGGGTCCTCCTCGTTGTGGGAGGGTCCTCCTCGTTGTGGGAGGGTCCTCCTCGTTGTGGGAGGGTCCTCCTCATTGTGGGAGGGTCCTCCTCATTGTGGGAGGGTCCTCCTCGTTGTGGGAGGGTTCTCATTGTGGGAGGGTCCTCCTCGTTGTGGGAGGGTCCTCCTCGTTGTGGGAGGGTCCTCCTTGTTGTGGGAGGGTCCTCGTTGTGGAAGGGTCCTCCTCATTGTGGGAGGGTCCTCCTTGTGGTGGGAGTGTCCTCCCTGTGGGAGGGTCCTCGTTGTGGAAGGGTCCTCGTTGTGGAAGGGTCCTCCTCGTTGTGGGAGGGTCCTCCTTGCTGTGGGAGGGTCCTCCTCGTTGTGGGAGGGTCCTCCTCGTTGTGGGAGGGTCCTCCTTGTTGTGGGAGGGTCCTCGTTGTGGAAGGGTCCTCCTCATTGTGGGAGGGTCCTCCTTGTGGTGGGAGTGTCCTCCCTGTGGGAGGGTCCTCGTTGTGGAAGGGTCCTCGTTGTGGAAGGGTCCTCCTCGTTGTGGGAGGGTCCTCCTTGCTGTGGGAGGGTCCTCCTCGTTGTGGGAGGGTCCTCCTTGTTGTGGGAGGGTCCTCCTTGCTGTGGGAGGGTCCTCCTCGTTGTGGGAGGGTCCTCCTTGTTGTGGGAGGGTCCTCGTTGCTGTGGGAGGGTCCTCCTCGTTGTGGGAGGGTCCTCCTTGTTGTGGGAGGGTCCTCGTTGTGGAAGGGTCCTCGTTGTGGAAGGGTCCTCCTCATTGTGGGAGGGTCCTCGTGGTGGGAGGGTCCTCCTTGTGGTGGGAGGGTCTTCGTGGTGGGAGGGTCCTCCTCGTTGTGGGAGGGTCCTCCTTGCTGTGGGAGGGTCCTCGTGGGAGGGTCCTCCTCGTTGTGGGAGGGTCCTCCTTGTGGTGGGAGGGTCCTCCTCATTGTGGGAGGGTCCTCCTTGTGGTGGGAGTGTCCTCGTTGTGGGAGGGTCCTCCTTGTGGTGGGAGGGTCCTCCTTGTGGGAGGGTCCTCCTTGTGGTGGGAGGGTCCTCCTCGTGGTGGGAGGGTCCTGTTGTGGGGGATCCTCCTCGTTGTCATATTGTCTCTTTGCTCCGGGATTCCCCCATATAGTGCATTGTATCCCTCTCTCCTCCTTGTATTATAACATGGGGTCAGTGCACTGGGCTCCGGGTGTTACAGGGTATGTCCGGGGATTACGGAGTATCTCAGAGTACGTCCGGGGATTACGGGGACTGCGTGGATATTATGGGGTATGTCAGGGGGTATTACAGAGTATATCCGGGTATTACAGGGCATGTCCAGGTATTGCGGGGCATGTCCGCGGATATTACAGCGTAATAAACACACAGTCCCTGCAAGCTCTAACCCCAGAACCCACCACATCATATCTATATATATATATATATATATATATCTCTTAGATAGATGTTATCATCATAATGCCACCTTGTTAGTGCTGGTCTTTAGACTATGATAAACAGCTGTATATCCTATAGGTATATTCAGCTACATACACACGGAGATCTAGTGTTTGTACACATTAGATCACACTGACATTTCTTTTCTCTCTTTATTTTCCATCCCTCCGCCTCCTGGGCTGTATTGATGTATATATGTATGGTCCGGTATGAGATATTACATTCCTGATGTCCTCCACCGATGGCCAGTTATCAAGCACGGGTATATTCCAACGTTTTTGGATCGCCCTTTCAATCAAGGGACTGCGTGTAGTGCCAGTGCTTACAAATGGTATACGACCTGCCATGGACCGCTTCAGTCTGGGGGACAAAAAGGGGTAGCTCTCTCATTATCCTCCCAAATTAGGTTCTGTGACGGATTATAAGTAAAAGATGGAGCCCAATCTGCTGTCTCCTTGCAATATCCTTTTAGAGCACAATATGAGGAAATGTATATTGCATCAGGTTACAGCGGTATGATATACCGATACCCTCCCCCTCTATCAGATGCCCGGTGGTTCCTCTATTGTGTGTACCAGGCAACCTCAACCATTTGCTGCATGACCCCTACTGGGATTAGTTCCTTAAATTGTCTGTAACCCCTTCTGTGCTGGATTCCCTCTTATTTTCACATTTCAGTTAGGCGTGGGCCAGTCTCCTGTGATTGGCTGAAGATTAAAAACATCTGTTTGGTACAAAAATCCTATAGGGGGTAATGGGCAAGGACATCTGTAAAAGCCCTGCCTGGCTTTTCAGATTCAAGACGTACTGGGGAAAGACATTTAGATGCTGTGATCTCTCTTTGGAAGAAATTGCATCCTGCTCTGATTCTACTACCTTACACAATTTAGTGTCATCAGCAAAGATGGAGACTTTGCTCTTGATGCCAACCTCAAGGTCATTAATAAACAAGTTAAAAAGCAGGGGTCCCAGTACCGATCCCTGAGGTACTCCACTCACAACTTTAGCCCAACCTGAAAAGTTCCCTTTATGACAACCCTCTGTTGTCTAACCTTCAACCACTTCTCAATCCAGTTACAAATATTTTTACCGAGTCCAATTTGCTTTATTTTGTACACTAACCTCATGTGGAACCGTATCAAAAGCCTTTGCAAAATCTAAGTAGACCACATACACTGCATTACTCTGGTCTAAACTCCTACTAAACTCCTCAAAGAAACTAATAAGGTCAGTTTGGCATGATCTATCCTTCATAAATTCATGCTATTACTAATAATTTTGTTTTCCATTAGGTATTCCTGAATATTATCCCGTATTAAACCTTCAAGTAGTTTCCCTACTATTGAAGTCAGGCTTACAGGTCTGTAATTTCCCGGTTGTGATCTAGCTCCCTTTTTAAATATAGGCACCACATTTGCTTTACACCAATCTTGGGGTACTGCGCCTGTGGAAATAGAGTCCTTGAATATTAAATGTAATGGTTTGGCTATTACTGAACTTAACTCTTTGAGAACTCTTGGATGTATGCCATTGGGGCCAGGTGCCTTGTTTACTTTAGTTTTTACCAAGCCGCCTATGAACTGCTTCCAGTTAACCAATTATTTGTTAATATAGAAGTTGTGGCTTCCTCTTGCGGCACTACTATTGCAATTACTTCTTCTCTGATAAATGCAGCTGTAAAGATTTTGTTTAATACCTCTGTTTTTTCCTTATCTCACACTGACAGGGTCCAATATTTTCTTTTCTCATTTGTTATTAAGGTACTTAAAGAACATTTTAGGGTTGACCTTACTTTCTAATGCAATCCTGTTTTCATTATCCATTTTTGCTCATGTGATTGCCCTTTTGCAACTTTTGTTACATTCCTTATAATTCTGATACGATGCCTCCGTCCCTTCTGACTTTAAGAATCTAAATGCCTTCCTCTTCTTGTCCATTTGCTCCCCTACCTGTTTATTTAGCCACATTGGTTTAGAATTGTTTCTTTTATACTTATTACCCAATGGTATACACAGATAAGTGTGCTTTTCTAACAATGATTTAAAGACTGCCCATTTATCTTCCACATTTTCCCTGCAAAAACATCATCCCAATGTATTCAGTGTGTATTATTCTTCAGTTTATTAAAATCTGCCTTTCTAAATTTTAAAGTCTTTGTTGAACCCAAGTAATCTGGTTTTTGATCATTTATTTCAAATGAAACCATGTTATGATCACTGTTTCCCAAATTTTCTCTGACTTGAATATTTGTTATTACCTCTACATTGTTTGATATTACCAAATCCAGTGTTGGTACCTCAATAATTTGGGTCATTTCATTGTCTTTAAGCACCCCCAAAAAACTGTTTCCTTTTGCTAGATTGCTAATCTCATTGGCCCAGTCTATGTCTGGATAGTTAGAATCACCCATTATGCAAACATGACCCAGTTTTGATGCCTTCTCCACACAGGGTCTAAATCAAGCAGACAGAGCAATAGGAAACCACCACTGATATACCTTCCTGAAGCAGCAAAGGCAATAAAACACATAAAGAATGGAAAGGAAGATGGAATTACAACTGAAATCTCTGAAGCAGAGAAAATCCTTGCAAAAACGCTTATATGCTGCTTGAGGAAGGGAAAAACTCCAGAATAGATCAAAATGCTATCGTTTTTTCTCATGCATAACAAAAGGAGACAAAGAAAACCTCAAGAACTACAGACCAATCAGCCCACTACCAATTACTTACGAAGATAGATACTCAAATCAGCTGCAACTGACCATGGACTTTGCCCGGCCTCGAGAAGAAGCAGGGATGTTACGGTGGATACAACTTAATGGACCACATTCAAGTTGGACAAGAAGTGGTTCCCCAAAGTAATGAATACAATCTACCACCGAGCATAGGATTCATAGATGACAACATTAATTTTGTCTACACCTCAGTAGTTATGAAGGCTTTAAGAAGACAAATGTGTTGAAGAAGCGAACACCGATAATATAAAGGAACATTTACACGAGTGGCACATCCACCATTACATGAAGGTACGAGCCAGATAAGGATTAGCGATGGCGCGCTACAGGGAGACACGTCACAGTAGCTTTTCACAGCAACCCTTGAGGAATTAAGACATAGAATTGGGCAGAAAAGGACTACCAATAAGCAGTGAATACTTGTGTCACCTACGATGTGCGGTGGACATGGTTATTTCTGCTACAAGTCCAGGATGATTTACAGTAACAAATCAGAACTCGCCGAAGCGAGTAAGATGGGCCTCCATATGAATCTCAGAAAGACCAACGTGACGCCCAACAAATGTGGCAGCCCTACAAAGATCGAAGTAAATGGAATAGAAATAGAAATTGAAGACTTTGTCTACCTTGTCCATCAAGTATCAATGGACGGGAACCTATTGAATGAAATCAATAGGAGAATGAAGATGGGAGAGCGCGCATTTGGAAGAATCCTTCCACAGGGCCTCAAGTGACTAGGGGGAAAGAGAGCGAGGGTGAAAGCGAAGGAAGGAGAGGGAGAAAGAAGTGACCTAGGGACCGGGACCAGCCTCGGATCTCACCTACCAGTCTGTCCCAGCGCCGGATGCCGGCTCACACTTCCTTAGAAACGGGGTTGGCCACAACAGCGATGTATTCACTTCCTTAGCAACCACTTCCTAACCCCGCCCCCACAATGCTGCTTCCTAGCAACTGTAACTGTCTGGGGGAGGGGGTGGGAGATGTGTGATAAGAACACAGCTCGGGATCTGTGGGTTCTCTGATTCATTTTTTTGTCATTACATGCACTCATTCGGAACAGGTGCATTCCAACAAGCTATCAAATATTTTATTATGAAAATATGTACAAAATATTGATTAAAAAAAAAAAGAAATGTTGCATTGTTAGAACTTTGATTATGTGAATTCAGACGAAACAACTTCTCACATGATCTGGTGAGTTTGTGTCATAACCACAGAATTTCAAAAAAAGATATGTAAAAGAAGAGTAGAAAACGGCATTCTGTCCAACCTGGCAGCCAGCACAGAACCACAAATGCAGTCTGTGCAGCCGATTCCAAGTGCTGAATGTCATCTTATCCAGGCAGCGAAACATCACGACCTGGCAGGCACAGACAGGGTTCCTCTCCTGATCGGAGTAGCCGTTTCTTCCCGTTCACCTTCGATAAGCTTCACATGAGAAGGAGATGAGTGTGTGGCCCCAGGAATCCAGACCTCTCGCTCACAGCTCGTCCAGCAGTTTGACAGGAGAATCCATCCCAAAGAAGGAGGACGGCTTCCCGTGCACATCACGCTCCCTCTTCACAAACGCGGTGAACGAGGAAACGCAGTTTCCGATGAAATGGTCAGACTGGCTGAGGATGTACAGATCAATTTGTGCCACGTCAGGCTGGAGACTCACAACTTTAACCTGCAAACAAAAAAAAACCAAGATGTTTAAAACACAGGTCTACCTCTCGCCTGTGGCGTCTGCTGAATGGCTATGGTCAGGAAGAGAGGGAGAGGTCCAGTGGTTATACTGAGCCCGAATAGCTATATTACAGGTCACAAAACGTGTGTCTCTGAAAGATTCGACACAAGTGTGTGTCAGGAGCACACGCAAAAATGGAAAAGGAAAGCGGTGCACGGCTGTCCGGTCAAAAAGGATCCAAAACGCAATCAATGAAAAAAAAACCACGTGTTTATTAATAAAATGCGGAGAAACATCTCTATAGCGCAACTCACGCGTTTCGCAGCCGGCTGGGTGCTGTGTCAAAGAGTGTGTTTTTCCGAATGTTATTAATAAACACGTTTTTTTTTTCACAGGATTGCGTTTTGGATCCTTTTTGACCGGACAGCAGCACCTTCCTTTTCCATTTTTGTAGGTGCATTTCGGCTGGAGCACGCTTCCTGCAGGACCAGCAGTACGGCAGTTTCCCCTACCTGACGGCACCTAATCAGCGAGTACCTACACAGGGCCGAGGGCCGGAGCAGTGTGTGACACCAGGAAGAGTGGGGGTTGCGGGGCTTGCGGGCTCGGTCCTCACCGGTTACTCAACTCACAGTGAGCGCTCCGGCTTGGTCGGTTTCCCCTTTCCCCCGCCACATTCACCCGCTACCTGTGTTCTGCGCTGAGAGAAACTCCGGCTCTCAAGAAAATTGAGAGCAGGAGTCGCGATGGAGCGCTAGGCCACGCCCACCGGCAGTTCAGCGAATGAGGGTAAACCTGCCGGCTGACATCACGGCCGCGCCCCCGTCACGCCCCCCCTGCAGCTCTCTGCAGACCGGGGGACTCTGCGGCACGCGCAGCCTGCCTCGCAGACGCACGTGCAGCGCAGGCAGCGGGGCCGCAGCCTTACCCTATCCACTACTGTGACAGGAGCACAAGTCTCGTCTGGGCAGCTAGTTTACAAAATCTATGGGGAAACGTGATGTCGGTCCTGCTAAAGGTGGCGCAACCTCAAGCATTGTGGAACTGCTCACCTTGTCTCCCAAGGACGCCCGAATCTCTGCAGTGTATGAAGCGGAGTCTGTGGCAACATACACGGCTCTGGCCTTCGATTTCTTCACCCAGAGCAGCAACGCGCGGCTTATCTCCTTCAGGTCTGGTAGGCACATGTCCATGGTAAGGGGGGCTGCCGTGTGCCGATCATATCCCACACACTGGGGGGAGGCCATGAAGTGAGGTCCGGCTGTCCCATCCTTCAGCATGTTACAAGCGTTCCTCTAGAGGAGGAAGAGCAGACAAACTCGCAAGAATCAGCTGCGCAGCATTGAAAGCGGCCAGCGCCATATCTTCCCAGAGTGCCGCACCGGCAGGATCCTGCGGCCCCGACTACACATCCAAGAGAGACACCCATAAAGCTCTAGAAACTGACCCAGTCAGAGCCGATTCGCAGGTGAATTCCCACATAGGGTCGGACCAGCAGGGATCGAATATGAGCTTCTCCCTCCGATGCGATCTTCTCAGACCACACCATGTATCTGTGCAGGGCCCGGTGCTCCTCCAGAACCGGAAACTGGGCCGGCGCACCAGGGAGAGCAAGAACGGAGTGCCGGGACGGGTGGAATCTGGCAAGACAAAAAATTAATGGAGTTGAGAGAAAAAAAAAAAAAAATATGAGACAGCGCCTGCCACCTCTACACCGTCTTCTGCAGCTCTTTTATGTTTGAAGCCTCTGTGTAATTACAGGCTTACCCCGGTTTAAGGACACTCGCGAGTAAGTACATGTTTTCAATAGCCCCATACCCGTGTCCATACGCTCGCTTCGCGAGTACGGAGACTTATTCTGCCCTACAGACCACCATAGTAGTGACGCGCCGATTCCCCTCGCCCAATAAGCAATCGGCAGCTCGCGCATGCGCCTGTCAGCACGTCCTGAACAGCAATACCGGCTCCCTACCTGTACCGAAGCATCGATAAGTGGGGGAAAAGGTAGTGCTTTACATACATGGTCTGGGCCCATAGAGTACGTTAATGCGGGGCGGGGTATACCTGTATCTCATTAGTAGCGGCCTACACTGAATATTTTGATTAAGGAAGCAGACATCTTAAAAAAAAAAACACACACTTTCATAGACGACATTTTCCCCCCAAAACACATGAAAACATAAAAAAAAAGTGCAGGAGAGTCTCAGAATAAAGAGCATGCAAACGTACAAGCTTGGTGTTGTTAGAAATCATCACATGGCAGGTAGGGGCGTGGGGTTTGTACCCACTCCTGTACGAAGGGCTCTGCGTTTCCTACCTGCTCGTCCACACATCCTTATAGTAGGCACTGAAGTTAATTCCATCAAACAGCTCAGATTGATTGAAATCCACATGAAAGTGATCCCAGAAAGGACCAAATGGATTTCCGTCCTGAAACAAGAAGAGCAGCAGTCACAGCCATGGGAGGGGAGGCCTTGTGCTGTAGGACACCAAGTGTCCTGCACCGAATGAGGAGCAAAGCATCACGTGTGGGGTCAAGCAAAAGAACAGAAAGGACAGCCACCTCCCAGTGGCTTTTAGGCAAATCTATCACCTGTATGAGGGCACAGATTCACTGTGCATATGGGAAGCCTCGCTTCATTCCACAGGGCAACCAAAAGCCTGCTACCATCAGCTTTACTGGGAAGCCCCAACCCCACAAAACAGTGAAGTAACAACACAACAAAATAGGCGTTCAATATAGTGGGACCTGCGGTTTATTGGATTTTACATCCTCGTGCAGGTGAAGCCGACAAAGGGAGGGTTATCCCTCTGAAACGTTTTTTTTTTTTTAAACCTCTGCACATGAAGATGTGAAATCAATAATAAAAAAGCGGATCCCACGTTGGACACGTTACTTCCCGTTCGTTGTACAGTCCCACCGCCAAATGATGGGGAGCCAGGCTTACCTTCATGGGGCAGGTCTTCTTGTCGGGGCTTCTCTGGGCCGCTGCTTTGAAACAATATGCCACCCGCTTGTTGATGGACCAGTTGGTGGGAGCCAACTTCTCCATGAACTCCTCCAACTTAATCACTCGGTGAAACTTGCGGAGAGGCTCCATCTGGAAATACTCCTCGTAAGGAACATGCACCTGGGGAACAGGTGACAGAAAGCAATCAGGTGGTTCCATTCGGCTGAACTTGAATCCCTTTTATTTTAATAAAAACATGCATCTCATCCAGGAATATGTCTTCCCCCAACTACAAACAACCTGTGGAACCCTCAATGTACCTTTTAATGCCAACACATATCTTCTATTTATTTTCTTTAAGGTTGTGATTTGATTGTGTCAATAGGTTTAATGGCACCTTTTTCATGTGACTAGAGGTGGTTCCTGGGTTAGACGGGCTCATTGATTCACGCTCCTCATCCCCAGGGCGCACTTACATGAAAGGCGGATGTATAAATTAACCTGTAACCCACACAAACTTGTACCTGTCGGCTGAGGGCCGCTGTTCTCACCCAGCACCAATAATCTTGGATTTTGTTTTTATATGTCCCTAAAGAGAATATCCGCTGAGGGTGGATGGTATTCACAAAAGCTCATCCACATACCAACACCAAGGGCATTGGAGTCCTAATAACCCAACCATGATCTCCATCTAAGAAACAACTTGTCATTACAAGGTTTTATTGAACTACCCTTCACATGATTTACAAGCTGCCCACAATCGGTCCAACCCAATGTCTTCCGGAAGGGATACACAGCGTAGGTCTGAGTGTATCGGGACATAGAGACGGTACTTACATTACTATATGGAGGCCGCTGGTGCTGATACACAATCCATGGAGGGACTGCAAGGGTCCGATTCACCATCTTGGCAAATGCCAAGGAGCCAAGAAAATGATCGGCCTGATTTCCAAACCTTCCTGTAACAAAAAACACACAGGAGAACTCATTGGATTTATAGCGAGCTGTAGTTAATCAATATCAAAATTACAGGCTAATGGCAATCAAGAATTGGGTAACCATCGGCTTATTATTAGCGTTTATTTATAAAGCAAACTACACAGCAATAAATTGACCCACCGCTCGACCTAAGTGTGTGTGTGTACAGAGTATAATAGGTAGATGCAAATGGGGAAGGTAACAAGTGCCGTCATTAAGATCCGACGCACGTTTCACGTGACCAAGAACGCTTCTTCAGGAACTTACACGGTATCTGTAGTACACTGCAGTTTCACCACACAACAGAATTCACGCTGATTATATTAGTGGGATTGTCAGCTATTTCCTCGCCATGGTTTTATATTGTATTTGACATTTTTTTTTTTCACCTTTATACCATGTGGTATATTTTCTATTTCTATTCAAGGAAGCTTTTAATACACTTAGGTTCTAACACTTTCTTTGTATTTGAGAACGACTAACAAAGTGGGAAGTACTATTTCATCTTGCGACTTAGCTTTCAGGTATGAGGTTTGTGGCTACTTAAGACAATAGGTCTGTGGACGCTATTATGTTCAAACAAGTGTAGGTTTCAGTGCAACATTTTGTTGATCCAATGTCAGGGATCAACGTGTAAAACAATTAATAAATCACCAATGTATGCCACAGCACAGATAAAATGGAGCATGGGGATTGTCAGACTCTAGAGATAATTATATTTGGCTGACAAACTCCTGAATGCCTTACGTGTGTAATATAGTGCGCGCGTCAATTAGAATTGTCTGTGTCCAGGCCTGGCGTTCTATACTTCAGCCGCGCGCACGGCAGTGAGTGGTGGCGCGGCACATCACAACAAATACATGAAAAATTATATTTCCGCGCAGCTGCCGCGCCACATGACGCTGCCAAGCCAATCACAGCGCGGCTATCGCTGTGACGTCTATAGCCACACACCTTAGCCGTGCACGCCACCGCTTACAATCGAAACGCGCGCCACATGCATGCGCAACGCCTGTCATTCTGTAGGGTGAAGAGCTAATGTATTAAAATCGCTTGGCTGGTGGTTACTCCAAATAAGGCTTGTTATATAGTAGCCGCTGGTGCGCGCGCCCGGCGTTGCGCATGCATGTGGCGCGCGCACCAGCGGCTACTATATAACAAGCCTTATTTGGAGTAACCACCAGCCAAGCGATTTTAATACATTAGCTCTTCACCCTACAGAATGACACTACATATCTGGGTCAGTGCACTAATCATTGTATACATCCCATTAATTCATTTACACACTTAATAGACCTCACATTACAGATTATGGCAGGGCCCTATATAATACTAAATCAAATGATAAATAACAGTACAGATAATAAATAGTAAGCACCGGTACCCCCATCTTATGTGTTAGTTATAGCAGGTAACACACACACACACAGTATGAACAGTAACTCACCCATGCACGGACAGTACAGCACATATCCCGCCGGGTCCCAGCTGCTCTCCGACCCAAACACCGGGAGAAGCAGCAGCAGGAGAAGCGGCACCGTAGCCCGCATCGCCCACACCTGCAGCCACCACACGGACTTTGAGTGGTTCCTGGGCGCCGCCATCTTGGTGGTGGCACAGCACTTACTAGGACATGGTGCTCCATGCGGGGATCCGGTCACATGGTGACACAAGTTTACTCTCCTATTTGTGTGTATCACACCGCTGCTGCCCCCCTGGCAGAGGATGGGATATGCAGGCGGCAGGCTTTTATCACACACACGGCCGGGAGAGCGCTCCCAGGTCACTGATCCGCGGCCCTGTCACATTGTGTCAGTGACGCGCACCCCCGGGGGTGACATCACTCCCAGAATCCCCCGCGGCCCTGTCACATTGGGTCTGCGTGTCAGTGACGCGCGCCCCCGGGGTTGACATCACTCCCAGAATCCCCCACGGCCCTGTCACATTGTGTCTGCGTGTCATTGACACGCGCTCCCGCCCACCGGGAGTGACATCACTCCCAGAATCCCCTGCGGGAGGTATGGCTCCTCCCTGCGGCCTTAGGGGGATAACGGGAACCGGCGGGAATCGGGACCTGCGGGCGCCGCCGGTATAACGGGGGGGAGGGACTAGTGCATTCTCCCACGTGATCTCGGAGGGGGGGGGGAGTAAGTTCCCCCACCCGAGACTTCCCCCACCCGAGACTTCCCCCACCCGAGCCCGAGACTTCCCCGTGACCTCCACCCACGCGTAACCCACTCATTTCGGTGTCTGAAGTTTATAACGTGGTCAAAAAGTGTCCTGTGTTAGTCTCTCACCCCCATGATGTCTGTAGGAGGGGGCTTCTCTCACCCCCATGATGTCTGTAGGAGGGGGCTTCTCTCACCCCCATGATGTCTGTAGAAGGGGGCTTCTCTCACCCCCATGATGTCTGTAGGAGGGGGCTTCTCTCACCCCCATGATGTCTGTAGGAGGGGGCTTCTCTCACCCCCATGATGTCTGTAGGGGGGCTTCCCTCACCCCCATGATGTCTGTAGGGGGGGCTTCTCTCACCCCCATGATGTCTGTAGGGGGGGGGGGGGCTTCCCTCACCACCATGATGTCTGTAGGAGGGGGCTTATCTCACCCCCATGATGTCTGTAGGAGGGGGCTTCCCTCACCCCCATGGTGTTTTGCTTCCCCACCTCACCTTAGTTGGTTGAGGGGTCTGACCCCCGCCATGTTGCATTGCACAGGGTGGCTCAATGAGCAGGTAAAGTTTTGCATTGACGGATCCTGTGTAAATCCCTGCTGAGTATTTCTGTCAGGAGCCCCGGGGGGTTGGGGGGTGAGAGCGGGGCTGTCACAGTATCATACATCTCAGGGTCATCTCATACTCTCCAGATTGGAAGATGCTGAGGCGTTGGTCACCGTATCTCCCATCTGGGTGACGAGGGAGGGGACACGGAAGGGACAATCACAGAGACTCTTCACTCGTCGGACAGGTGAGTGGCATAATGGTCAGTGGTCTTACACTGACCGCTCACAGTGATTCCCTGCTATAGTCCCTGTAGGGTGGCCTTCCAGAGTGTGAGGAACTCTTTTAAATCATGATCCCTCCTGCTGTTCCAGGTCGGGAGGAAGGAGATAGGTCTTGATGCCAATGGCGAAACCCCAACACACAGAGCCCCACTGAGCATCACTTGCCATGAACACATTTTCGGCTGAGGCTGCAAAGCAGGAAGAGGGCACGGAGCAGAAATCCGTTCCCAGACCCCAGAGGGAAGAGGCATCCGGAAATAACCCATGTGACCTCTTCGGATCTCTTATTTCAAGCACGAGTGAGCAGGAGAGTCCAGCTCTCACAGAGCAGAAGCCCTTCACATGCCCCCAGCTGCTCTGTGCTAAAACCTTCACATCCAAGTACAAACTTTGCAGGTAAAGAATCATGAGAGGAGATATGGGGGAGGGGGGGGGAGGCGATGTGTTAGGAGGGTGAGGGGGCCATACGCCTTCATCCCCACATTGCCAGAGAAGCCACTGCGAGGCTTTTACCTCCCTTTATTTCACTGGTGTAGTTAAAAGTTCTAGAACTTTTTGAAGTTTCAAAAGTTCTGTACACTTTAATAATTTCATGTTTGAATAACTGGTATAGGTAGGGTTCCCAGGTGTCCAGTATTGAACCGGACTATCCTGTATTTTGACACTGCCCAGTAAAAAATGAGGTAATACTGGACACATAAATGTCCAGTATTACCTCTCTGGGCCGTGACCAGACAGGGGGGGGGGGGGGGTGTGCGGGATTTCCCCGAGCAGGAGGAGAGCAGTGCTAGGGCGCTGGGCAGCTTCCTCCATCCGGATTGGCTGCTGCTGGGTTTCAGGAGCCTTAGGCCAAGGAGTGGAGGAAACAGCATGGAGCAGAGAGAGGTGTGTGTGTGTCTCTGTCTCGAGCGCACCTTTCACCATTGTGTTACGTATTTTTGGAGAAGCCACCTGGCAACCCTAGGTATAGGTCCCCTAAAGGTATCACAACATGCAACAAATCTTCTTTACTTCACTGATTTAAAACCTTTTGCATGTCTCCTGATCGCAGGCACATGGCAACACACTCCATGCAGAAGCCTCATCAGTGCGTGCACTGTGGGAAAATGTTCCATCGTAAAGACCACCTGAGGAACCACCTCCAGACTCACAATCCCAACAAGGAGGCCCTGCAGTGTTCAGAATGCAGCAAGAACTACAGCACCAAGCATGGGCACCGCCGGCACCTGGCCCTGCACGCAGCTGCCAGCGGGGACCTGAGCTGCAAGGTCTGTCTGCAGGTGTTTGGGGACAGCCAGGCCGTGCTGGAGCACCTGAAGAGCCACTTCCGCAGGACCCCCGGCGGCAGCAAGGAGAAGAAGTACTCGTGCGAGCATTGCGACCGGCGCTTCTACACCCGCAAGGACGTGCGCAGGCACCTAGTGGTGCACACGGGACGCAAGGACTTCCAGTGTCACTGCTGCTCTCAGAGGTTCGGCCGCAAGGACCACCTGACACGGCACATGAAAAAGAGTCACTGTGAGGAGCCACCCCGCATTAAGGTGGAGCCACCGGACATGTTGGGTCATCTGAGCTGCTCGGCGATCGTGAAAGAAGAATTCAGTCCACTCATGTGCATGCAGCCAAGAGACATCATGTCAGTGGGTATGTATAGTGCCCCATACCAGCCCATGTCGAACACTGGCATCTCCCATTCATTTGTGCCAAGTTCCCTCTCGGTGGGGCTGAGCTACCCGCATGAATGTGCATCCACTATATCCACAGCGCCTCCACCTCTTCCTACCTCCATATACCAGCTCACAACTACCTCATACCTTCCCAAAGGCGAGATGGAGGGTTTCTTCTCGGAGGGCTCCGGCAGTCTCTCCATTTCCTCCGCAGAGCTGTCGTCGTCTCCTCCTCAGCCTCAACTGGATGAGACGTTCCTCTCCACCATGTGTGACCCTCTATCTGCTGCTGGCATGGACTTCAGCCACTTCCTGGGCTTTCTGCCTCTTGGCTTCCCTCCATGTAACATGCCTGTGTCCACTGCAGGTCTTGTTAAGGGCTTCTCCCAGGGAGAAGCGCAGCAACTTCTTACCACTCTCAACCACACTCAGCTTCAAGACTGCTCAGGGCCTGGGGGATCCCTGCCTCTTGGACCCCTTCACTCGAACCCTGTCTTTACCTCAAACATCAGTAACGGCACATTGCCACGGTTTCACCAAGCCTTCCAGTAAACCTGGTGCAACCAGCATCTTTTACCTCAAACGGGACATCTTCTTCTTTTTGCCACCTGGTGGTGACCAACGAAGCTCGAGCCTGGAAACGAGAGACACCTCATTGTCATATTTTGCACTTCATCATCTTAAAGTCCCACATTTTACCAGATGGGAGAGGGGAGCTTCTTACCTCAATCACGCAGACTGTCGCCTCCCCCTCCCCCCCCCCCCCCACTCACTGGAGACTACAAGAAAAGCCTCAACAATGTGAAAATAGTTGTACCAGCAGCTGTGGTCGGATAGATGGAGAATTGAGCTGCCATGTTTAATTCTGGAAGTACAGGGCTTGCGCTGAAGTTCCACAGCTCTTTTTCATCATAACACTTCCTGACCGCCATTTTTTTTAATGGATTTTTCTACATTTCTCGGATGTCGTAATTTTCTTTGGAACTCCAGAGGCGTCCTCAATTACCCGTGATTATATATATATATATATATATATATATATATATATATATATATATATATATATATATATATAATTTCCTGTTAGAAGCCTCTGTTACTGTAACACTGTATCAGTGATGCGTCGCCTCTACAATAGGCAGACACTATCGACCTGTTTCATGCAGACCCAGCAATGTTCCTCTTCTAGGGGAGATCTGTAGCTACTTCCTCCGGTCTTGGTTTACAAAGCTAATTATTTGCCTTGTACAAGCAGCTGAGTGCACCCACAGCACTCAATCATGTCTAATATTACCTCACTTTTACTGTTTACAAAAGCACAGTCCTACGATGTGAAATATACATATAAATGTGGGTCCCAGCAGGAATCTGCTTGTATCAGTTAGAAATACACAAGAATCAGAGTATCTGTTCTGTTTTTTTTCCCCCATGGGGATATACATTTTTTTAATACTTTAAAAGAAAAAAAAAAAGCCTTTTCATGGCACCACAGTGAGAGGTTACACACAGAAGCGCAAATGAAAGGAAAATAGGTATGTTCTATGGTCCAGCAGACCCAGGGCACATGGATCTAGAACTTTTGCTCCACACGGCAGCAGAAAGCAAAACAAAATAACCCGATTTGCTAGAAATGTGTTACACCGGGCCCCAGTTTTAAATGCTAATCTTTTATCACAGGTGTGACGTTTAAAACTCACGCAGCTGTAAGGTGATTTCACGAGTGGAGAGAGGCGAGGGTCATTTCTCAGTCATCCATGCAGAAAACGTCACCCCCTTAAATCTGCCTGAACTGCACTTCCTCAACTCAGCAGTAACACTTCCCGCAGTTGTTGTCATGGTGGAACGTCTTGGGTTTTAACACTTGGCCTCCTGTCCAACAACTGAAGACACAGTGTCATGTTTTGTTTTATTGTAGTTACTTCTGGTATTTGAGATTATTTTTTTTATTTTATTTTTTACAAACTGTTTTAACATTGTACAGTATCCATGTTTTTATAGTGTAACCAGTTGTTTATATGAAAATGCCACTTCTGCCATAACCTGTGAGGCCATAGCGCAGCGCTGCTAGCCCAAGGCTCCTGCACAAACCCTCATGGCGTGTGGACTCGGTAGTGATCTTGGCTCAGCTGTTTAGATTGGCGTCACTCTCGCGTCTCTGCGTGGCTGTATGTGCTGCTTGGCGTGAGCACATTACACCTGCTGAAGCAAAACAAGAACCAGAGCACTTACGCAAACACAGCATGTATCAAATAGAGCAGCGGTGGCCAAGTCCAGTCCCCACGGTCCACCGACAGGTCAGGTTTTCAGGATATCCCTGCTTCAGCACCCGGTGGCTGTCATGACTGCATTTTCTGTGCTGAAGCAGGGATATCCTGAAAACCTGTCCTGTTAGTGGCCCTTGAGGACTGGAGTTGGCCACTCCTGAAATTGAACAGGACAGCCATCTGTCCCAGACTGGGCAGAAGTTCTTGTTTTCTTTACTTTGTTTAGAGGTTGGGCTCTGAATCCTTTATTTGTGCCTTTCTGGCTATTTCAAGGGACTTTTCTGTTGGGAGTTTGACATTATTCACTGTTTTAAAGAGTCATTCCAAGCAGTTGTTTTTTTAAATACAAGATGGAAGCTGGGGGCCACCGGCCCTGAACTTCATTCATTTGAGTGCCGGAGAGCCTCTGCTTTAGAGATACTTACCTCCCATAGGGGGTGCTCGTAACCAGGGCTGCTGAGAGGGGGAGAGCCGGGGGACACGTGTCCCGGGCCCGGCCGGCCAGTGCTGGAAGTTGAGCCCCGGCCAGCTGCTGCAGGCCCCTCTCCCGTCGGTGCGCATGGAAAGCGGAGCATGACTTCGGGCGGGCCCAGGTTACAGCACGCACCGGCGGGAGAGAGGCCGGTCTCGCAGTGAGGAAGAGGCCGCGTTGGAAAGAGACCCAGCAGTAGCTGGGGAGAGCTGGCGCACCAGAGTTCTCCATCCACCCCTAAGTGTGTGTGTGTGTGTGGGAGGGGGGGGGTACTGTAGGGGACAGGCATTGGGTGCATGAGGGGGGGGGGATTGAGTGATGGATGGGGGGGAGTGGGGGAGTAAAGAAGAGAAGGGGGGGGAAAGAGAAATACATGGGGAGAGGCGGGTGATGGAGGGAGCTTGCAAGGCCGCTAGTCTTGGGAAATCGGCGTCCCTGCCTGTAGCCCCTTCAGGATTCACCGCTATTGCGGCTTTTCACAGCTTGCGGGGCTACAGGAAGCTGTGAGATCCAGTGCGGCGTTCTATTGGCTAATGGGATGAGGAAGCTGAAAACTGCAAAGATACTGGCACCCCCTTTGGGGGGTTATCTCCAGGTGAAGGGGGGTCCCCGGAGTGGAAATGAATGAAGTTAACTCCCGAGACCCCCACATCAAACCTGTATTAAAAAAAATGAAGGTAAAACAAAGCGGCCTGGATTGCTCCTTTAACCTCATCACTGCCACTGGAGTCTGCCAGAAACGGCATTACACACCAGATATAAATGGTAGCTGGTGACTTAATAAAAAACACTGAACCGTCGATTCCATAATATGTAGGTTACAATGAAAGCGATTACTGCTGTAGCGTGGTCTGCTTATTTAGGCCGCGTTTATAGTGCCGGCGATGCAACCGATGACGTCACCCGTTGCCGGCGGCGAAAGTTGAACTTTAGGTTTGAGCTACGTCGCTGGCGACAAGGCCGGTGCCGTCACGAAGGGGGAGTGCAATAGGCGCTCTGTGATTGGTTTAGAGACAGTCACATGTGGCGACTCTCCCAAAACCATATTTCACTGGGCTTCCAAATTTGGTCGCGCCTACTATAAGCGCATGCGACGGATTCAATGTATTTGTTTTGGCGCCGCTGTCGCCAGGCACTATAAGCGCAGCCTTAGTAATGAAAAGCTCGGTCTCCCTTCTGTTAGCACTTAAAGCCCCTCCACCCGCGGGATATGCCTGTCTGATCGCTGTGCTTGTGTAGGAGGGCAGGGGGTCCCATGGCTGTGACAGGAAGTCTACAGAAAGTACAGATCTTTCATTTCGAGCTGTCCGTACCATTCCTCTTTACTGCAGACCAATTACACACTTTAGCCCTCGTACATAAATGCAGTGGCTTTTTTTTGGTACTTTTCTGGATTTGTTTACTACACTTTCTTTAAAAAAAAAAAAAAACCTCCCTGTGTATAGCACAGATCTGTTTTATTAATATGGCTTTTGGTTTAAAGAATGAAGCTGGCATAACAAAGAAATAAAAAGTTGAGTAGAGTCTTAAAGAGCAAGTTTGTCATTTCTCATGCGGTTACTGGAACACAAAGGGAAACTCTGAATGTCCTCACATAGGTAATAACTCACCCCGAACTGCCCCTGCCTCAGAATTACCCCACTCGTAGCACAGGTCCGCTAAAGCGTTCACAAACGAGCAATGTTAAAATGAAACAAAAAAAAAACCACAAAAGCATGTAGACACCAGAAGTGGAAGGTTTATTTACAAAAAGGACACAAGGATACAGTAAAAAAAAAACAAATCATGAACTATTTCTGTATGAATCCATTTCATTTTAAATTTAGATATTTTATTTCGTATTAATAAAATGTGCAGACTAAGTCTAGACTGGTCCCAAAGACTTAACAAAAATGATTACGCTTTCAATCTTATGTCACGAAGATTTGTGGTGCACATGGATATTGTTTGAGAAACAACCCTTTGTATGACTGCTGTTCTCTCAGAGGATGGACCCTTCCTTGCTGTTAAAGCGGGATTAAAACAAGCAAATTTGGTTAACCGATCATGTTGAGAGAACACTGAAATCATACTTCCCCTCTGCAAACAGGCACTTGTTTGCAGTTCTTGGCAAATAATTTAGTGTCAAACTCGAGTGTAAATGCTTCTCCGAACTGAATAGATGGCACCAACTGTGGCACAACTTACACTATGTTGGCAATCTACACATCCTCAGTACCCATCTAAAAAAACCATACCCAGGACCTGCATGGCCAGATCCACGTAATAAGTGAAGGGAAGACCAATGTTCACCCGTGTTATCCCAATGCATAAAGGATCGGAACAGGCAGGGGTGTTACCGCTGCTGAGTATCTCTTACGTTTGGCTGCAGATCATGGCATGTTCAAGAGCCGGGGTGGCCAACTCCAGTCCTCAAGCAGCGCCAACCGGTCAGGTTTCCAGGATATCCCTGCTTCAGCACAGGTGATGCAGTCGAAGGCTGAGCCGCCTGTGCTGAAGCAGAGATATCCCAAAAACCTGACCCGTTGTTGGCCCTTGGCCCTTGGAGACGCCCAACCCCTGCTAAAGGAGGTAGCTCACTGCTGTGTGTGCTGCCAGTGGATACAGCGCAGCAAGAAATCCAGATACCTGCAGCCAAAGGTGGAGCTCAGATTCTACCTGCGCTAACTCCGTTAGGCCCACAGACGCCAGTCCCATCCCTTCTCACACTGCAGCACCAGCCATGCAATCCCCAAAGGTCAAAGTGCTTCCGCTGCCACAAACCCCCTCCTGAAACTCTCATTTATCATTTACCGACAGTAATAATTTAAGAGGGTGGGGGGGTGGGGGGGGAAAGTCCATATAAACGGGATTCATTGACAAAAAAAAAAAAAGTAAAACCCGGACTTAAATTGGAATACCAAAGGTTAAAATTCAGTTAGATATAACTCCACGAGCGCCCCTCCCCCCTCCATGGACACAGTACCAAACATTACATTCTGGATGAAGATGATGGTTTGATTTGTTACTTCTCCCTGATGTTGGCGTCTTGGCGGAGGAGACGTCACTCTGCCCTTGTGCTGGATTCCCTGCAGAGAACTGGCTGGTCAGTCTATTTTCACCGCCGCGTAGATCTTGCGGATAAACATGTAGGCGGCGTAGAACCCGATGGTGCCCGTGAGGAGCCAGAACGATAAGACCATGAGCGCCGTGTAGCCGAAGTACAGGAGGGAGGGGATGAACTCCACGATGTCCAGCTGCAAACCAAAACGAGAGCCGGAATGAAGAACGCGCCAGGCAAAATACGCGGCACGAGTCTGAAGTGACCATTGCGCGCGGACCCGTACCTTAGTCACAAAGTAAAAGATGGCGTAAATGAGCACGTAGAAAGCAGATCCCCCGGACACGAGGAAGGTCCTCCACCACCAGCGGTAATCCTGCAAGGTGAGCGAGGAGCATAGAGAGCTGGTCACTTCTCAATGTCAAAACACACGGACGGTGATCGCAGCAAACATGCAGTAACCAGGACTGAGGCACTGCTGCAAGCAGCACTCAACACAGGATCAGAGCAGTACAAAAGATAAGAGTGGTTAGAACTTCACTGTTGGCTCAGTAACAGCATTTAACATCCCCCCATCTTAATGCCAGTTACATAAAGTCTCCACAAATAGTCACCTGTCAGCACGGTAGCACACAAGCGCGCACTATATTACACACCTAAGGCATTCAGGAGTTTGTCAGCCAAGTATAATTATCTCTAGAGTCTGACGATCCCCATGCTCCATTTTATCTGCGCTGTGGCATACATTGGTGATTTATTAATTATTTTACACGTTGATCCCTGACAAAGTCTCCACAAATAGTCACCTGTCAGCACATCACAGGTGCGCGTGTGTGTGCACATCACAGGCGCGCGTGTGTGTGTGTGCACATCACAGGCGCGCGTGTGTGTGTGTGCACATCACAGGCGCGTGTGTGTGTGTGTGCACATCACAGGCGCGTGTGTGTGTGTGTGTGTGCACATCACAGGCGCGTGTGTGTGTGTGTGTGTGTGCACATCACAGGCGCGCGTGTGTGTGTGCACATCACAGGCGCGCATGTGTGTGTGTGTGTGTGTGCGCGCACATCACAGGCTGTGTGTGTGTATGTATGTATAGAGAGAGTGCGCGCATACATACAAAAAAAAAAAAATCAAAATATCACTTGTGAGCACATTCTCATGTCTCAGGCTGGTTTGCCATTATCTCTTAGCATAGCGTTTCCATTGCAGCTAGGGATTCAGGGAAATGACATGCAAATGAGCACAGTGTCACCTTTTGCTTCAAATCCATAGGGATAAGTTTATGGCTTGGAACATTACACAGCTTTTCAGCACAGCGCGGGGGAATGAATTGCATAGCCAATTAACATACCTCACAGACAGCTGTAAAAATATGCATCCATGCACCTACCTCCGCACACAGCTGGAAATACACCATGACAATGCTGATTTGGGAACAACACACCACAAGGATGATGAATACCAGGAACAGGAATCCAAACAGATAGTAGAACTGATTCTCCCATATGGCCTGCACAAAAACAACACGTGTTTCCAGAGAGGAATCAGGTCATGTGGCCCAACCTGCGCCATAGTTACATAGCAGATGAGGATGAAGAGAGACACTTATCAAGTTCGCCCTATGCTAAATTTAGACGACAGACACTTTATCCTATATCCGTACTTACAGTATATTGATACAGAGGAAGCAAACACAAAACCCCAGTGACACATCATCTAATGATATCTCATAAGGGGAAAAACAAATTGCTTCTCGACTCCAAATATTGGCAATCGGATTACTCCCTGGATCAACATCCTTCCCATGTTTACTTATTTGGTATATCCCTGTATACCTTTCCTTTCTAAAGAGATGTCCAACCTTTTTTTGAACATATCTATTGTATCTGCCATTACAGTCTCCATGGGTAATGAATCACACACTGTAACTGCCCTTACTGTAAAGAACCCTTTCCTATGTTGCTGGTGAAACCTCCTTTCCTCCAACCTTAAGGGATGCCCCCCGAGTCCTTTGTACTGCCCGTGGGATGAATAGTTATTTTGGAAGCTCCTCGTATTGTCCCTGAATATATTTGTTATATAGTTATCATATCCCCTCTTAGACGCCTCTTTTCTAAAGTAAACAAATCTAAATTTAGCTAGCCTATTAATAAAATATAACCATTCTACATCTTACACTGAAAACGAAGAACAACTCAATGAACATGGCTCCAAACGGCAGGATCCCAGCCATAAGAATCCTAAAGGGGGAAACAGACAGGAACCATGAAAATGCCATGCATAGAACATATAAACAAACATCTATACGGGGGCAGGCAGATCGAGAGATTGAAAAGGAGCCAATGGACAAATAGGACATGTAGCAGGATATCAGTGCATGTAGAGAATAGCTGCATACTGGAGTCAGTATAAATACAGCACTAAAACAAAAAAAGGCGAAACTGGTGGGCATCAATATCCATGTAACGAAGCAGAACTGAACAAGGTATATTAAAGATCATTATACCCAGTCCAACACACATTACCACACCTGGTTTTAGGGGACAACCCCCTGTTCGCATGAAGAGGTGCAGCTCCCAGCCTCACGGTCTACATGTTATTCAAGGGTCAGAGACTACTCACCCAACAAATCTCTTCATGTACCAGCGCTGCTCTGGGATTTGCCGTGGGATCTGGTTTGTGCGCACTGGGTTATCGTACGGCTGCTTGCGGAAGCCAAAGTAATAACCGAGGTACACCAAGGGTAGCGAGATCCCAAACCACATGCACAGCAAGGCCACCATGGTGGGGAACGGGACCTGGAGCCACGGGGAGACAGCAGATGGTCACCAATGCCCGTCACATGGAGCGATGCCATTCTGCCGATGACCACCTTCCCCCCCTGCGTTAAACCGAAACTCACCGCTCCCGACGAATGCTTCCCCCAGATGAAACAGTTCAGCACAAAGCAGATTCCAAATACGACTCCGGGGTAAAGAGTCGCAGTCTGAAATCAGATAACATCTCACTAACACAAACAGCAGAGAGGACCCCGTCCTATCCCCATAACAAAAGGGGTAGCATTAACTCAGAGGAGAGACCGAAAAAGTATGAGAAGACTGCTGGGCAGACGTAACATGGCAGAAATCAACGTTGGTTCCCCATTATTCGAGCATTGCACTTGAATCTATGATATGTAACCCATCTGTCACAGGATATCTTATCTCAGCCTAATCAACCACAGGACCTAGTTACACGTGTGCAAGATCACTCACGCAAAAAGCTCCTTTACGCCACCGGTGGCCCTTCAGAGTTCGATAAAGGCGACCAGCAAAGAACCCACCGAAGACCCTGAGGGGACAAGACAACCAGAATTATGCAGCCTATGGGAGCCGAGCACAGAGAGAGGGGCAAGGAGAAAAGCTGGGGTCCAGGGGTCAACACAAAGTTAGAGGTGGTCTTACCCCATGAACATGAAGAGGAAGCAGGCTGTGGTCATCAGGGCTCCTCTGCTGGATGGTGACAGCATCCCAAGCATGGCCACAACTGGGAGTGAAGGAGAAGATAGGAGCGCTCACAATTACAGTGCAGAGCTGCCACGAGTGCTCAGAAAGCCCCAGCGAGTTGGGGGTATAGCAGATCCTGGGAAGAAAGAAGAAGGCGCTCCAGAGGTCTTGGCAAAAAATGTTTTGGTAGTGCAAAATCAAAATGACAAAAGGTCCACACTAGGACTGAAACGTTGATCCTTGTACTTCTGCACAACTAAAACATGTTTTTGCCACGCCCACTGGTGCGCCATCTTCTTCCCTGGATCCACAACTAGAGTGGACAGAGGACACGATGTGTTCGCACAGATACTAATGCCCCTTTGCACCCGCCCTTCCTCAGGAATGAGCAACTCACAGATAACGATCAGGATCATGCAGAACAGCTGAATTCCCGAGCCCAGGAGGGAGCTGAGAACCATAGGATACTGGGGAGGCCGGAACACATCTCCGTGCACCAGCTTCCAGCCAGATTCCTCCATAGTGTCCTCCTGTGAAAAGAGCACGAGAGACGGTGAAGCACGTGCTACGATAGAGGGGGGCGAAACACGCGGAAGAGACCGCCAAGGCGCAACAGCCCCGCGAGATAAGAGAAAGTCCCCAGCACTGAGGGTCCCTACTATGTCATCTTCCTTGTTGTAGTTGGCGATGTCCTTCCGCAGCGTTCGGATTATGATCATGCTCAGAATACCTGGGGAGTAAGGACAGACATCGGCAGCGGCTCAGAGCACCCCCACCGGACCCCCCATTAAAAACCGGCACCCCCACTTACCTGACAGGAAAAACACCACAACCACAGAGTTAATAATGGAGAACCAGTGAATCTGCACGTCGCTCATCGTTAGGTAAGTGTCCCAGCGCGAGGCCCACTTAATGTTACTCTCCTGCAGAAAGACCAAAGACCTCTTCTAGCACAGGCTGCATTACCCATACCCTCCTGCTCCCATATCATCACTCCCTCCCCCAGTATAAAGTCAGCATGTCTGTCCCCCTCATCTCCTCCCATGACTTCAACGTCCATTTGTTTACAGACGACATCCAAATCTATTTCTCCTTCCCACTACTCTCCTCCGAACTTTCCCCCCTGTATCTCTGCCTGCCTTTCTGCCAATCCCCCCTGGATGTCCTCCCCCTTGCTACAAATTAACCCAGCTAAGACTGAAGTCCTCTACTTTCCCGCTTCCTCCTATCATCTCTCCCTCCCCTTCTGCTCGCAACCTTGGGAGTCATCTTTGACCCTTCCCTCCTCTTCGTCCATCACTGCCACCTAGCGCTACCACCTATACAACGTAAGAAGAATGTGTCCACTCATTTCTCCTCGGCCAAACTTCTCATCCAATCCCTCATCTTCACATGTCTCGACTACTGTAACTTCCTTCTCCTGTCTCCCCCTCCATACCCCCCCAACAAATTCAAAACATTGCAACCCGTACACTTCTCGATCTACCCCCGCCACCCCTCTCCCAACTCCACTGGCTACCCATCCAACAACGTTCCCTCTTCAAATTCCTCACCCTGGTCTACAGATCTCTCCATGGTCTTGCCGCCCCCCTTACCTTTCGGCACTCATCTCTCGATACATCCCCTTCCAGTCCTCTTCACTCCTTGACTGCCACAACCCTCACTCCCCCCCCCCCCCCCGTGCTTCCTCTCGATTCCAATAATTTTCCGTACTCGCCCCCCTTCACTGGAACAAGCTCCCTCACCACATCCAATCTGCCCCCTCCCGATCTTCAGAAGCAAACTCAAAACTCATCTCTTCTCCATCCCATGATTCCCCTTTAACCTCCTATACCCTCCCCTCCCTCACGCCCATGATCTTCCCCTACCCTCCACCCCTTCCTAAAGTCTCTCCAAATCCCTCCAAAGTCACACACCGATCCAATTGCCTTCACTGTCACCATGCCGCCGACAAGATTAAATCCAGAGACCTGACCCCCAACGCCTGCCCACTAACCAAGCAAGCTCTCAATGCACCTAACCCATAGCCCAATCATAATGCTTACAACCCCTGCCCACCACAATGACATCTCAACAATGACGCTAATCCAGTGTTTCCCAACTCCAGTCCTCCGGGAACTCCAACAGGTCCGGTCTTAAGGATATCCCTGCTCCAGCACAGGTGGCTCAGTCAAAATGACTGAGCCGCTGATTGACCCACCTGTGCTGGAGCAGGGATATCCTTAAGACCTGACGGGGTTCCCCGAGGACTGGAGTTGGGAAACACTGCTCTAATCTATATGTAACCACACCTTTGTTTTACTATATATAAATGCTGGTAGAAATAAATGTCCTCCTGCCGCCTCACCTGCCAGTGCACAGAGTATGTGAAGAGCAGCTTGTTCTCCTTGGAGGGGTCTATCTCCTGGGGCGCAGAGCTGGAGCTCTCTGGGAGGGTGCAGGACCCTTTATCATCCGCTTTCAGATCTGTAGCCAAGAGAAGAGCTCACATAAGCCTGCAAGGGGGCATGTATCCGCTGCAATTTCACCGGGTTAAAGCAGGCACTGCACCGCATTCAATCCACACTAGTGTATGCTCCTCATTAGGTCTTCACAGATCCGCCTCCCACATCATGGCTCCCCCTCGGTGTCCTGTGCCCAAGAACCCTCCCCAGCAGGCTCCCCTCGGAGTGCTGCACCTAACAGAACAGCACCCCTCCCCCCCCCTTCATGTCCCCTCCCCCGGCCCCTTTACCTTCCAATCTGAGGCTCTGGGGGATGACCTCGAACCTCCCTACCCGGACGTCGGCTCCTTGTTGTCCTCCACCTCCTCCCGATGATAATGCAGGTAGAAGGACAGGTGATTGTGCAGGTAGTACTGAAAATCCCCCCCAAAAACAAAAAAAAACACACCAGCCTCTGTTAATCCTCTGACACAACTGGACACATGTACACATCCTGAGCTTTTGTCTCGCACTAAAACACCAACTGTGACTAGGAAGACAAGCAGACAGAGAAGGTCTCGCTTTTACACTCTGGCGTGTGCTAGAGATGGTCCTGAGCCTTGTGTGAACTTTTTCCACTACATTAATTCTTGGAGGTTGGTGCACCACCTGTACTGTTAGGTTTTGGATCAGTTAGTATACCAATTGGTCTCCCTCCCCTGTACGTTTTGTGAAAAGCGATTTGTCAGGATGTGCAGTGACCTAGTGTAGAAGGTCGCGAGCAAAAATCCAAATAGGCGGAGCCTGTTGGTGCCTTCCTGCAACGCCCAGAAAAGCAGAACATGCGCTACAAGTTACGAGCAGCTGACCCCGTTGTGCAATATCCGTCCGCCCCCCCCCCCCTCTTCTACATCACACGGTGGACCAGGTCACTTACCTTGTTGTTGTCCCGGAAACCCAGGCGGTACCCGTGCTCAAACTGCACATCCTTCTCCTTCTTGTCCTCCTCCTCGCGGTTCAAATACTGATCCAGTCTGGTGGCACACAGGCAGGTTGTCCGCTATCCTGTACACAGTGATATGCAGATATATTACCAAGGATCCCCAGGGCACATTCGATACCAGCAGAGAAAGAACTTACGTTGTGAAAAGAACCCCCCCCCCCCAGACTCCTGCGTAAAGAGTTCCAGACACAGGACGAGAGGGAACGAGAAACAGTGATCAGACATTAGCAGCGCGGGGAGGAGGCGGCAGAGAACTCACAGGTGGACGTAATAATCCTCGCGGATACGCTCGGCGACCAGCTTGCTCTCCTCCAGGCTCAGCACCAGCGGTTTGCGGGGAGTGTCGCACAGAACTTCACATTTCTTGTTGCTGTTCATCAGCACCTTGAAGGGAGTGTTAACAATGCGGTCCCCTCGCAGGACCTCACCTAAGGGAGCAAAGTGTGGCACTGTACACACTGCAAGCACGTGACACGATATAGAAGGAATACAGAGAGAATGGGACAGTCTGCGTGGAGTGGGAGTGGGGGAGCTCCTAAGGGAGCAGAAGGTTGCAGCAGAGAGGCAAACCCAAAAATAAAGTCCCACTGAAAACCTACCACTATGCAGTGTATAGCCACAGCCCTCTCCCCCATTGTAACCACAACCCTCTCTCCCCCTCCCCCCATTGTAACTCCAGCCCTCTCCCCTCACATTGCAACCTCAAACCACCCCACAACATAACCCCAGCCCCCCTCCCCACATTTAACCCCAACGCTCCCCCCCCCCACATTTAACCCCAACGCTCCCCCCCCCACATTGTAACCCCAACCCTCTCCCTCACCACTGTAACCCCAGCCATCCACCTCCTTCCCCCCATTGTAACCCCAGCCCTCTCCCTCACCACTGTAACCCCAGCCATCCACCTCCTTCCCCCCATTGTAACCCCAGCCACCCCCCTACTTCCCCCCATTGTAACCACAGCCATCCCCCTCCTTCCCCCATTGTAACCCCAGCCACCCCCCTACTTCCCCCCATTGTAACCCCAGCCACTCCCCTACTTCCCCCATTGTAACCCCAGCCACCCCCTCCTTCCCCCCATTGTAACCCCTTCCATCCCCCCATTTGTACCCCAGCCCCCTCCCCCCTCCATCCCAATTGTAGCTCCAACCCTCCCCTTTGTAACTCCAGCCCCTCCCACATTTTAACCCCAGCCCTCTCCCTTCTCCCCCCCCCCCTCAGTGTAACCCCAGCCCCTCCCCCTTGTAACCCCAGCTCTCTCCTGCCCCTCCCCACATTTTAACCCCAGCATTCCTCTCCCGCCATTGTAACCCAGCCCTCTCCTTCCTTCCTCCTCCCTCTCCCCCCCCCCTCACATTGTAACCCCAGTCTTCCTGTGTCCCCTGGGAGGACTCTTACCCAGATTCTCTGCCTTGTAGGTGATCAGGAGAGGCTGGCAGAACGGCAGCGAGTAATATTCATAGGGCAGCTGTGTACGGGAACTTGTGAGCTTCACAGCCTGGCGCGGAACCAGAAACAATTACCGTGAATAAGGAGCCGCAGGTGACAAGCAGATACAACAAATAAAAAAAATGAATACTTTTCATTACCCAGACAGACTGAAGCAGGAGTGGCCAACTCCAGTCCTCAAGGGCCACCAACAGGTCAGGTTTTCAGGATATCCCTGCTTCAGCACAGGTGGCTCAATCAGTGGCGCAGTCATTATGGCTGCACCACCTGTGCTTTAGCAGAGATATCCTAAAAACCTGACCTGTTGGTGGCCTTTGAGGACTGGGTTGGCCGCCCCTCGATAGGAGCAATGAGATAAGCTTTAGGACTAAAGGAAACAGATGTGTGGGGGCGCTAAAAGACTATTACATGGCACAAGTTATTGAGGAACCGATTCAGGCAGTAGCTGCAAAAGTAAATAAAAGATTTTATCGTGCATTAAACGGGCAATGGTGGAAGGGAAGTAAACATAATGATGCCCCTCTACAAAGCATTAGTAAGACCACACCTTGAATATGGAGTACAATTTTGGGCACAATCATAGAAAAAAACATTATGAAACTAGAGAGTGCAGAGAAGAGCCACCAAATGAATAAAGGGGATGGACAATCTTGATTTATGAGGAGAGGCTAGCTAAATTATATTTATTTACATTAGAAAAGAAGCGTCTAAGAGGGGATATGATAGCTATATACAAATATATTCGGGGACAATACAAGGAGCTTTCAAAAGAACCTGGAACAGGGATTGTATATTTTCTCTGCGTTAAACAGTGCCAGCTCCCCCCAGGGAAGTTACATGTTTTTTCCTGCTCTGAAGCAGCCAGAGCTGTGTATATTGCAACATAGTTGTTACTAGTAATACCCTTTTACACAGCCTCTAGTCCGTTGCCCTGGCAACCAACCAATACTCAGTTTGAGATTGGTTTAGTCCTCTCCCCCTGCCTTATCTGCAGATTGTTATGCCGAAAAGTGTGTTCCCTCTTTTCCAACAAGCAGCCAAAGTGAGTAGACACTTCTTCCACTGCTCCCTCAGAAAGGGAATCCTTTTTGCCTTCCCCTCAGGGAAGCACTTCCACATAGCAGGACACCTTCCTCTCATAAGGCCTCGGGCATGGTGCCTCGGGCCGCGCTGATCCGCGCTCCTGCTCTGCCTCGCCCTGCTCAAACTGGAGCTTTTTTGTGTCCTGGCAAGCAAGGCAGTGAGCGCGCTTTGGGGGCGGGCGGAGGCAATGTCGGGAGCAGAGGCGTGGCGGGAGGCAGGGCTAGTCCCTCGCTCCCATTGGATGTGAGCGGTCACGTGACCGCTCCTTCACGTGACCGCTCCTCCGCTTCCCTGAGCGGCAAATTTTAAATTTGCCTGTCTCTCCTAAATACCCGAGCCTGCTAAAGCCGCGCTGATGACAGATGCAGGGGGTAAGTTCATCTGCTCAGCGCGGCTCACCGTACTATGTCCCAGGCCTAAGGCAATTCTCCTCACAAAAGAAATCTGCTATTACAATCCACATACAAGAACTTTTATATTTCTGTTAACTCCCTCAATAAAGTTGAAGAAAATAGAAGAACTTTGTGTGCTCTAAAAAGGGATTTACTCACATGCTACATATGAGCCTGGGTCCAGAATAGATAATCTGATTTATGAGGAGAGGCTAGCTAAATTAGATTTATTTACAGAAGAAAAGGAGGCTTCTAAGAGGGGATATGATAACTATATACAAATATATTCGGGGAAAATACAAGGAGCTTTCAAAATAACTATTCATCCCAAGGGCGGTACAAAGGAGTCGGGGGCATCCCTTAAGGTTGAAGGAAAGGAGATTTCACCAGCAACAAAGGAAAGGGTTCTTTCCAGTAAGGGCAGTTACAGTGTGGGATTCATTACCCATGGAGACTGTGATGGCAGATACATAGATATGTTCAAAAAAATGTTGGACATCTTTTTAGAAAGGACATCTTTTTAGAAAGGAAAGGTATACAGGGATATACCAAATAAGTAAACATGGGAAGGATGTTGATCCATGGAGTAATCTGATTGCCAATATTTGGAGTTAGGAAGACATTATTTTTTTCCCCTTATGTGATATCATTGGGTGATGTGTCACTGAGTTTTTTTTTGTTTTTTTGTTTGCCTTCCTCTGGAGGAATATATTTTAAGTACAAATACGGTCGTCTACATTTAACATAGGTTGAACTTGATGGACATGTTTGTTCAACCTCATCTACTATGTAACTGTGTAACCTGCATCCTGCCAACCCCACCTAGTTTCCCACCTTAATATCCACAGAAGAATCTTGGTGGAAGTTCCTGGGAGCCACACCAGGCACATAGAAAGAGTTAGTCCTGTGAAGAAGTGACATGAGCAGCAGCAGCCCCACAGACGTCGCCTACAAGAAAAAAAAGGATAAGAAGCAACTCAGGTGAGATGTGGACTAAAAGGTGACCCCTCAGAGGAGCGCCTGCACCTGTTCCCCATTAGAATGCCCTAAACTGTTCAACGACATGCTGCACAAAGCCCCAGTACCCAGACAGCCCTATGTGCGTGGGGTGGGAAGTGGGGTGGGAGATAGCGTCAGCCTCCCACTCAGATATTGGGGGGCACTCAGATACGGGGAGGATAGGGTCAGCCTCTCACTCATATGTGAGGGAAGAGATGGGGTCAGCCTCTCACTCGGGGAGGGAGATCAGCCTTGCACCGAGATACGGGGTGGGGGGAGATCAGCCTCAAAAGATACTGGGAAGATAGGGTCAGCCTCTCACTCTGCTATGGGGGCGGTGGAGATGGGGTCATCCTCTCACTCAGATACTGGGTGGGTAGATGGGGTCAGCCTCTCAACGAGATACAGGAAGGGGCAATTTGCCTCTCCCAGAGATACAGGGGGGGGAGAGAGGGGGGGCTGCATCACAGAGATACGGGGGGGGGGTGTCAGCCTCTCACAGAGATACGGGGGGAGGGGTGTCAGCCTCTCACAGAGAGACGGGGGGAGGGGTGTCAGCCTCTCACAGAGAGACGGGGGGAGGGGTGTCAGCCTCTCAGAGAGACGGGGGGGAGGGGTGTCAGCCTCTCACAGAGAGACGGGGGAGGGGTGTCAGCCTCTCACAGAGAGACGGGGGAGGGGGGTCAGCCTCTCACAGAGAGGACGGGGGGAGGGGTGTCAGCCTCTCACAGAGAGACGGGGGAGGGGTGTCAGCCTCTCACAGAGATACGGGGGGAGGGGGGTGTCAGCCTCTCACAGAGATA
>NC_134497.1:15042240-15067395 GCF_040206685.1 Ascaphus truei
CCTCTCAGAGAGACGGGGGGAGGGGTGTCAGCCTCTCACAGAGAGACGGGGGAGGGTGTCAGCCTCTCACAGAGAGACGGGGGAGGGGGGTCAGCCTCTCACAGAGAGACGGGGGGAGGGGTGTCAGCCTCTCACAGAGAGACGGGGGAGGGGTGTCAGCCTCTCACAGAGAACGGGGGAGGGGTGTCAGCCTCTCACAGAGATACGGGGGAGGGGGTGTCAGCCTCTCACAGAGAGATGGGGGAGGGGGGTGTCAGCCTCTCAGAAATACGGGAGGAGGGGGGTGTCAGCCTCTCACAGAGATACGGGGGAGGGGGTGTCAGCTCAGAAATACGGGAGGAGGGGGTGTCAGCTTCTCACAGAGATACGGGGGGAGGGGGGTGTCAGCCTCTCACAGAGATACGGGGGAGGGGGTGTCAGCCTCTCACAGAGATACGGGGGAGGGGGGTGTCAGCCTCTCACAGAGATACGGGGGGAGGGGGTGTCAGCCTCTCACAGAGATACGGGGGGAGGGGGGTGGTCAGCCTCTCTCAGAGATACGGGGGAGGGGGGTGTCAGCCTCTCACAGAGATACGGGGGGAGGGGTGTCAGCCTCTACAGAGATACGGGGGAGGGGTGTCAGCCTCTCACAGAGAGACGGGGGGAGGGGTGTCAGCCTCTCACAGAGAGACGGGGAGGGGTGTCAGCCTCTCACAGAGATACGGGGGGAGGGGGTGTCAGCCTCTCACAGAGATACGGGGGGAGGGGGTGTCAGCCTCTCAGAAATACGGGGGAGGGGGGTGTCAGCCTCTCTCAGAGATACGGGGGGAGGGGGGTGTCAGCCTCTCTCAGAGATACGGGGGGAGGGGGGTGTCAGCCTCTCACAGAGATACGGGGGAGGGGGTGTCAGCCTCTCACAGAGATACCGGGGGGAGGGGGGTGTCAGCCTCTCTCAGAGATACGGGGGGAGGGGTGTCAGCCTCTCACAGAGATACGGGGGAGGGGGGTGTCAGCCTCTCACAGAGAGATAGGGGGGAGGGGGTGTCAGATTCTCACAGAGATACGGGGGGGAGGGGTGTCAGCCTCTCACAGAGATACGGGGGGAGGGGTGTCAGCCTCTCACAGAGATACGGGGGGAGGGGGGTGTCAGCCTCTCAGAAATACGGGAGGAGGGGGGTGTCAGCCTCTCACAGAGATACGGGGGGAGGGGGTGTCAGCCTCAGAAATACGGGAGGAGGGGGTGTCAGCTTCTCACAGAGATACGGGGGAGGGGGGTGTCAGCCTCTCAGAGAGATGGGGGGAGGGGGGTGTCAGCCTCTCAGAAATACGGGAGGAGGGGGGTGTCAGCCTCTCACAGAGATACGGGGGAGGGGGGTGTCAGCCTCAGAAATACGGGAGGAGGGGGGTGTCAGCTTCTCACAGAGATACGGGGGAGGGGGGTGTCAGCCTCTCACAGAGATACGGGGGGAGGGGGTGTCAGCCTCTCACAGAGATACGGGGGAGGGGGGTGTCAGCTCTCACAGAGATACGGGGGGAGGGGGGTGTCAGCCTCTCACAGAGATACGGGGGAGGGGGGTGTCAGCCTCTCACAGAGATACGGGGGGAGGGGTGTCAGCCTCTCACAGAGATACGGGGGAGGGGTGTCAGCCTCTCACAGAGATAGGGGGGGGGGGGTGTCAGCCTCTCACAGAGAGACGGGGGAGGGGTGTCAGCCTCTCAGAGAGACGGGGGAGGGGTGTCAGCCTCTCAGAGAGATGGGGGGAGGGGGTGTCAGCCTCTCAGAATACGGGAGGAGGGGGTGTCAGCCTCTCACAGAGAGACGGGGGAGGGGTGTCAGCCTCTCAGAGAGACGGGGGAGGGTGTCAGCCTCTCAGAGAGATGGGGAGGGGGGTGTCAGCCTCTCAGAAATACGGGAGGAGGGGGTGTCAGCTTCTCACAGAGATACGGGGGAGGGGGTGTCAGCCTCTCAGAGATACGGGGGGAGGGGGGTGTCAGCCTCTCACAGAGATACGGGGGGAGGGGGTGTCAGCCTCTCACAGAGATACGGGGGGAGGGGGTGTCAGCCTCTCTCAGAGATACGGGGAGGGGGGTGTCAGCCTCTCACAGAGATACGGGGGGAGGGGGGTGTCAGCCTCTCTCAGAGATACGGGGGGAGGGGGGTGTCAGCCTCTCAGAGAGACGGGGGAGGGGTGTCAGCCTCTCACAGAGAGACGGGGGAGGGGTGTCAGCCTCTCACAGAGATACGGGGGGAGGGGGGTGTCAGCCTCTCACAGAGATACGGGGGGAGGGGGGTGTCAGCCTCTCAGAAATACGGGGGAGGGGGGTGTCAGCCTCTCTCAGAGATACGGGGGAGGGGGGTGTCAGCCTCTCTCAGAGATACGGGGGGAGGGGGGTGTCAGCCTCTCACAGAGATACGGGGGGAGGGGGTGTCAGCCTCTCACAGAGATACGGGGGAGGGGGGTGTCAGCCTCTCTCAGAGATACGGGGGGAGGGGTGTCAGCCTCTCACAGAGATACGGGGGGAGGGGTGTCAGCCTCTCACAGAGATACGGGGGGAGGGGTGTCAGCCCTCTCACAGAGATACGGGGGAGGGGTGTCAGCCTCTGACAGAGATCGGGGGGAGGGGGTGTCAGCCTCTCACAGAGAGACGGGGGGAGGGGTGTCAGCCTCTCACAGAGAGACGGGGGAGGGTGTCAGCCTCTCAGAGAGACGGGGGAGGGGTGTCAGCCTCTCACAGAGAGACGGGGGGAGGGGTGTCAGCCTCTCACAGAGAGACGGGGGGGAGGGGTGTCAGCCTCTCACAGAGAGACGGGGGGGAGGGGTGTCAGCCTCTCACAGAGAGACGGGGGGGAGGGGTGTCAGCCTCTCACAGAGAGACGGGGGGAGGGGTGTCAGCCTCTCACAGAGAGACGGGGGGAAGGGGTGTCAGCCTCTCACAGAGAGACGGGGGGAAGGGGTGTCAGCCTCTCACAGAGAGACGGGGGGAGGGGTGTCAGCCTCTCACAGAGAGACGGGGGAGGGGTGTCAGCCTCTCAGAGAGATACGGGGGGAGGGGTGTCAGCCTCTCACAGAGAGACGGGGGAGGGGTGTCAGCCTCTCACAGAGATACGGGGGGAGGGTGTCAGCCTCTCACAGAGATACGGGGGAGGGGTGTCAGCCTCTCACAGAGATACGGGGAGGGTGTCAGCCTCTCACAGAGATACGGGGGGAGGGGTGTCAGCCTCTCACAGAGATACGGGGGGAGGGGTGTCAGCCTCTCACAGAGATACGGGGGGAGGGGTGTCAGCCTCTCACAGAGATACGGGGGAGGGGTGTCAGCCTCTCACAGAGATACGGGGGGAGGGGTGTCAGCCTCTCACAGAGAGACGGGGGGAGGGGTGTCAGCCTCTCACAGAGAGACGGGGGGAGGGGTGTCAGCCTCTCACAGAGAGACGGGGGGAGGGGTGTCAGCCTCTCACAGAGAGACGGGGGGGAGGGTGTCAGCCTCTCACAGAGATACGGGGGGAGGGGTGTCAGCCTCTCACAGAGATACGGGGGGAGGGGTGTCAGCCTCTCACAGAGATACGGGGGGAGGGGTGTCAGCCTCTCACAGAGATACGGGGGGGGGGGTGTCAGCCTCTCACAGAGATACGGGGGGAGGGGTGTCAGCCTCTCACAGAGATACGGGGGGAGGGTGTCAGCCTCTCACAGAGATACGGGGGGAGGGGTGTCAGCCTCTCACAGAGATACGGGGGGAGGGGTGTCAGCCTCTCACAGAGATACGGGGGAGGGGTGTCAGCTCTCACAGAGAGACGGGGGGAGGGGTGTCAGCCTCTCACAGAGAGACGGGGGGGAGGGGTGTCAGCCTCTCACAGAGAGACGGGGGGAGGGGTGTCAGCCTCTCACAGAGAGACGGGGGGAGGGGTGTCAGCCTCTCACAGAGAGACGGGGGGAGGGGTCGTCAGCCTCTCACAGAGAGACGGGGGGAAGGGGTGTCAGCCTCTCACAGAGAGACGGGGGGAGGGTGTCAGCCTCTCACAGAGAGACGGGGGAGGGGTGTCAGCCTCTCAGAGATACGGGGGGGAGGGGTGTCAGCCTCTCACAGAGAGACGGGGGAGGGGTGTCAGCCTCTCACAGAGATACGGGGGGAGGGGTGTCAGCCTCTCACAGAGATACGGGGGGAGGGGTGTCAGCCTCTCACAGAGATACGGGGGAGGGGTGTCAGCCTCTCACAGAGATACGGGGGAGGGGTGTCAGCCTCTCACAGAGATACGGGGGGAGGGGTGTCAGCCTCTCACAGAGATACGGGGGAGGGGTGTCAGCCTCTCACAGAGATACGGGGGAGGGGGGTGTCAGCCTCTCACAGAGATACGGGGGGAGGGGGTGTCAGCCTCTCAGAGATACGGGGGGAGGGGGTGTCAGCCTCTCACAGAGATACGGGGGAGGGGGTGTCAGCCTCTCACAGAGATACGGGGGAGGGGGGTGTCAGCCTCTCACAGAGATACGGGGGAGGGGGGTGTCAGCCTCTCACAGAGATACGGGGGAGGGGGGTGTCAGCCTCTCACAGAGATACGGGGGAGGGGGTGTCAGCCTCTCACAGAGATACGGGGGAGGGGGGTGTCAGCCTCTCACAGAGATACGGGGGAGGGGGGTGTCAGCCTCTCACAGAGATACGGGGGAGGGGGGTGTCAGCCTCTCACAGAGATACGGGGGAGGGGGGTGTCAGCCTCTCACAGAGATACGGGGAGGGGGTGTCAGCCTCTCACAGAGAGACGGGGGAGGGGGTGTCAGCCTCTCACAGAGAGACGGGGGAGGGGTGTCAGCCTCTCACAGAGAGACGGGGAGGGTGTCAGCCTCACAGAGATACGGGGAGGGGTGTCAGCCTCTCACAGAGATACGGGGGAGGGGTGTCAGCCTCTCACAGAGATACGGGGGAGGGGGGTGTCAGCCTCTCACAGAGATACGGGGGAGGGGTGTCAGCCTCTCACAGAGATACGGGGGGAGGGGGTGTCAGCCTCTCTCAGACATACGGGGGAGGGGGGTGTCAGCCTCTCACAGAGATACGGGGGGAGGGGGTGTCAGCCTCTCTCAGAGATACGGGGGAGGGGTGTCAGCCTCTCACAGAGACGGGGGGAGGGGTGTCAGCCTCTCTCAGAGATACGGGGGGAGGGGGGGTGTCAGCCTCTCTGAAATACGGGGGAGGGGGTGTCAGCCTCTCTGAAATACGGGGGGAGGGGGGTGTCAGCCTCTCTGAAATACGGGGGGAGGGGGTGTCAGCCTCTCACAGAGATACGGGGGAGGGGGGTGTCAGCCTCTCACAGAGATACGGGGGAGGGGGGTGGCAGCCTCTCACAGAGATACGGGGGAGGGGGGTGTCAGCCTCTCACAGAGATACGGGGGAGGGGTGTCAGCCTCTCTGAGATACGGGGGGAGGGGGGTGTCAGCCTCTCACAGAGATACGGGGGAGGGGGGTGTCAGCCTCTCACAGAGATACGGGGGAGGGGGGTGTCAGCCTCTCTGAAATACGGGGGGAGGGGGGTGTTAGCCTCTCTGAATACGGGGGGAGGGGGGTGTCAGCCTCTCACAGAGATACGGGGGGAGGGGGGTGTCAGCCTCTCACAGAGATACGGGGGAGGGGGGTGTCAGCCTCTCACAGAGATACGGGGGAGGGGGGTGTCAGCCTCTCACAGAGATACGGGGGGAGGGGTGTCAGCCTCTCTGAGATACGGGGGGAGGGGGGTGTCAGCCTCTCACAGAGATACGGGGGAGGGGGTGTCAGCCTCTCACAGAGATACGGGGGAGGGGGGTGTCAGCCTCTCACAGAGATACGGGGGAGGGGGGTGTCAGCCTCTCACAGAGATACGGGGGAGGGGGTGTCAGCCTCTCACAGAGATACGGGGGAGGGGGGTGTCAGCCTCTCACAGAGATACGGGGGAGGGGGTGTCAGCCTCTCACAGAGATACGGGGGAGGGGGGTGTCAGCCTCTCACAGAGATACGGGGGAGGGGGGTGTCAGCCTCTCACAGAGATACGGGGGAGGGGGGTGTCAGCCTCTCACAGAGATACGGGGGAGGGGGGTGTCAGCCTCTCACAGAGATACGGGGGAGGGGGGTGTCAGCCTCTCACAGAGATACGGGGGGAGGGGTGTCAGCCTCTCAGAAATACAGGGGAGGGGGGTGTCAGCCTCTCTCAGAGATACGGGGGAGGGGGGTGTCAGCCTCTCACAGAGATACGGGGGAGGGGGTGTCAGCCTCTCACAGAGATACGGGGGGAGGGGGCTGTCAGCCTCTCTCAGAGATACGGGGGAGGGGGGTGTCAGCCTCTCTCAGAGATACGGGGGAGGGGGGTGTCAGCCTCTCTCAGAGATACGGGGGGAGGGGGGTGTCAGCCTCTCTCAGAGATACGGGGGGAGGGGGGTGTCAGCCTCTCTCAGAGATACGGGGGGAGGGGGGTGTCAGCCTCTCTCAGAGATACGGGGGGAGGGGTGTCAGCCTCTCTCAGAGATACGGGGGGAGGGGTGTCAGCCTCTCTCAGAGATACGGGGGGAGGGGTGTCAGCCTCTCTCAGAGATACGGGGGGAGGGGTGTCAGCCTCTCTCAGAGATACGGGGGGAGGGGTGTCAGCCTCTCTCAGAGATACGGGGGGAGGGGTGTCAGCCTCTCTCAGAGATACGGGGGGAGGGGTGTCAGCCTCTCACAGAGATACGGGGGGAGGGGGGTGTCAGCCTCTCACAGAGATACGGGGGAGGGGGGGTGTCAGCCTCTCACAGAGATACGGGGGGAGTCAGCCTCTCACAGAGATACGGGGGGGGGTGTCAGCCTCTCACAGAGATACAGGGGGGTGTCAGCCTCTCACAGAGATACGGGGGGGGGTGTCAGCCTCTCACAGAGATACGGGGGGGGTCAGCCTCTCACAGAGATACGGGGGGGGGGGGTGTCAGCCTCTCACAGAGATACGGGGGGGGTGTCAGACTCTCACAGAGATACGGGGGGGGTGTCAGACTCTCACAGAGATACGGGGGGAGGGGTGTCAGCCTCTCTGAGATACGGGGGGAGGGGGGTGTCAGCCTCTCACAGAGATACGGGGGAGGGGGGTGTCAGCCTCTCACAGAGATACGGGGGAGGGGGGTGTCAGCCTCTCACAGAGATACGGGGGAGGGGGGTGTCAGCCTCTCACAGAGATACGGGGGAGGGGGGTGTCAGCCTCTCACAGAGATACGGGGGAGGGGGGTGTCAGCCTCTCACAGAGATACGGGGGAGGGGGGTGTCAGCCTCTCACAGAGATACGGGGGAGGGGGGTGTCAGCCTCTCACAGAGATACGGGGGGAGGGGTGTCAGCCTCTCAGAAATACAGGGGAGGGGGGTGTCAGCCTCTCTCAGAGATACGGGGGAGGGGGTGTCAGCCTCTCACAGAGATACGGGGGGAGGGGGCTGTCAGCCTCTCAGAGATACGGGGGAGGGGGGTGTCAGCCTCTCTCAGAGATACGGGGGAGGGGGGTGTCAGCCTCTCTCAGAGATACGGGGGGAGGGGGGTGTCAGCCTCTCTCAGAGATACGGGGGGAGGGGGGTGTCAGCCTCTCTCAGAGATACGGGGGGAGGGGGGTGTCAGCCTCTCTCAGAGATACGGGGGAGGGGTGTCAGCCTCTCTCAGAGATACGGGGGGAGGGGTGTCAGCCTCTCTCAGAGATACGGGGGGAGGGGTGTCAGCCTCTCACAGAGATACGGGGGGAGGGGGGTGTCAGCCTCTCACAGAGATACGGGGGAGGGGGGGTGTCAGCCTCTCACAGAGATACGGGGGGAGTCAGCCTCTCACAGAGATACGGGGGAGGGGGGTGTCAGCCTCTCACAGAGATACGGGGGAGGGGGGTGTCAGCCTCTCACAGAGATACGGGGGAGGGGGGTGTCAGCCTCTCACAGAGATACGGGGGAGGGGGGTGTCAGCCTCTCACAGAGATACGGGGGGAGGGGTGTCAGCCTCTCAGAAATACAGGGGAGGGGGGTGTCAGCCTCTCTCAGAGATACGGGGGAGGGGGTGTCAGCCTCTCACAGAGATACGGGGGGAGGGGGCTGTCAGCCTCTCAGAGATACGGGGGAGGGGGGTGTCAGCCTCTCTCAGAGATACGGGGGGAGGGGGGTGTCAGCCTCTCTCAGAGATACGGGGGGAGGGGGGTGTCAGCCTCTCTCAGAGATACGGGGGGAGGGGGGTGTCAGCCTCTCTCAGAGATACGGGGGGAGGGGGGTGTCAGCCTCTCTCAGAGATACGGGGGGAGGGGGGTGTCAGCCTCTCTCAGAGATACGGGGGGAGGGGTGTCAGCCTCTCTCAGAGATACGGGGGGAGGGGTGTCAGCCTCTCACAGAGATACGGGGGGAGGGGGGTGTCAGCCTCTCACAGAGATACGGGGGAGGGGGGGTGTCAGCCTCTCACAGAGATACGGGGGGAGTCAGCCTCTCACAGAGATACGGGGGGGGGGTGTCAGCCTCTCACAGAGATACAGGGGGGTGTCAGCCTCTCACAGAGATACGGGGGGGGGTCAGCCTCTCACAGAGATACGGGGGGGGGTCAGCCTCTCACAGAGATACGGGGGGGGGTGTCAGCCTCTCACAGAGATACGGGGGGGGTGTCAGACTCTCACAGAGATACGGGGGGGGTGTCAGACTCTCACAGAGATACGGGGGGGGGTCAGCCTCTCACAGAGATACGGGGGGGGGTCAGACTCTCACAGGGAGGAGAGGGTCAGCGGGTTGCTGCTGCCGGTACTTCCGGGTTACAGCGCCCAGTCATGGTTTCCGCTTCCGTTCTGTGGCCCCTTCCTGCCCTCACATTTCCAGCACACCCGTTACCTCTCTCACTCCCTCCCCCCTTCCCCGGTGACACCTGATCCCGACCCCCGGACTCTGTTTTAGCCGGACACTCACCGCAGCGGCCGCCATCTTGGATCCACGTGTCACTGATGACGTCGGCGGAAGTGCACAGTATCTGATACCGCTGCTTATCTCCATGGAAACCGGAGGCGGCTGGGGGTGGTAAATACTGTGGCCAGGCGGGTAACCCTGTAATACCGCCATGTAATCCTACCCCCGTCATGTCCTGTAAAAATACTCTGTAATACCCTGTAATAATACCCAGCATACCCCATCATGTCCTGTAATAATACTCTGTAATACCCTCTAATACCCCGTAATAATACCCAGCATACCCCATCATGTCCTGTAATAATACTCTGTAATACCCTGTAATAATACCCAGCATACCCCATCATGTCCTGTAATAATACTCTGTAATACCCTCTAATACCCTGTAATAATTCCCAGCATACCCCATCATGTCTTGTAATACCCAGCATACCCCATCATGTCCTGTAATAATACTCTGTAATACCCTGTAATAATTCCCAGCATACCCCATCATGTCTTGTAATACCCAGCATGCCCCATCATGTCCTGTAATAATACTCTGTAATACCCTGTAATAATACCCAGCATACCCCATCATGTCCTGTATTACCCAGCATACCCCATCATGTCCTGTAATACCCAGCATACCCCATCATGTCCTGTAATACCCAGCATACCCCATCATGTCCTGTAATACCCAGCATACCCTGTAATAATACTCTGTAATACCCTCTAATACCCTGTAATAATACCCAGCATACCCCATCATGTCCTGCAATAATACTCTGTATTACCCTCTATTTTTTTATGCGGGTGGACATTGTTTTTCCCCTTTTCAAATATGGGTCTGTATTCAAACCTTGGACTCATTTGATACAATTGCATCTTAGTTATTCAGGGATTTTCCTTGGTCTATTTTCAAATTGAAACCTTGGTTTCCTCCATATCCGCTGTATACGTTTTATTCATGTATGTTACACATGCTATTATCCTTATTACATCTGTATGTGGCATGCACTGTGTTTATGTGGCGAGACATTAGTATTTTGACTCTTGTATCTCTCAGGTCTTTTGTTCACATCTATGACCTTGCGTACGTAGGTCTTGCGTACCTAGGAAAATACATTTTTCCTTAGGTTAGCACAATATACCTCATTGTGTCCACCTATATTTAGAACGGTGACGCAGCATACCTATCCTGTCAGTCTTTGATTTTTATACATGTAGTGTATATGTTGGGTCCCCCCCCCCCCCCCCCTTTTTTGGTTTTATATGTTTTAATCATGTTATATCTGACATTAAAGTATGCTTATTCTATAGTGGATATTCAGAGTGCTCGTCTTTGGGACTTTTTGTCTTGGTTTTGCAACATTTATTTCTGTCTCAGAGCACCGACCATACTCTTTAATTTAGAGTTTATTCTTTGGTCTTGGTAATGCCCTTTATCAGTGGTGTATATGCAGAGTCTATTTGTGTATGTATGTATGTATGTGTGTATGTATATAGAGATATATATATATATATATATACATACACACACACACACACACACTCGCTAGCTTTTGTGGCCGGGTTCTCCCGGGGAATGTAATATTGAATACATGTCCCAAACACCCCCCCTCCCCCGCTGGCGGAACATCTCCCCTCGCTGCTGTGGCATGTCCCCTCGCTGCCAGCACATCTCCCTGCCCCCCTTTGGTACAACTCCCCCCGCTGGCAGCACATTTTCCCACCCACTCCCCCGTTGGTACATCTCCCCCCGCTGCCGGCACATGTTCCCTACCCGCCCTGCTGGTATATCTCCTCCCGCTAGCTGGCACATCTCCCCCCACCCCCGCTGGTATATCTCCCCCGCACATCACACACACACACACACACACACAGTCCTGATCCAAGCAAGGACACGCCCACCCCCCTCCCCCGCTCTAACATTTTTGCTGGACAGCCGAGGGAAACTTAGAATGTCCATAATTTGGGAGGTGAGTTACATTGAAAGCTCAAAATAGTTGCGTTGACCTACAAATCCGCAGCAGAATGTCCAGTGAAAGTTTGTGGTGACGTTTCTGAGATTTCAATGCTTCGGACATACAAAGAAACAAACAAACGGAATCCAACTTAGAATTATAGTATATATATATACTATACCTCTACATATATACAGTATATATATATATATATATATATATATATATATATATATATATATATATATATATATATCCACTGTATCTAACACACAAAAAGAAAAAAAGAAAATCCTCTATAAAGCACTCAAATTGACAAAAATAGTATGTGATAAAGCAAAAATTGACTTTATTAGCAATTAACAGAATACACAAACAAACACATAAAAATAAATAAAAAATGGTGATACCGCTATACTCCTGCTGAAAAATATACTGATGCCAAAAATCAATAAAGAAAAGGAAATATATAAGTAAAAATTATATATATAAATTTCCTAATACTAAAAATATAATACAATTACCAATAAATAAGTAAAGTATACCTCAAAAGTAAATAATGACTGTCAAAAGATGTATAAACTAGTACTAAACTGTGCTAAATTAGGTAAGGACTGTATAATAGACAAATACCAACTTAACCAGTTGTAATGAAGCTAAGTGGTCATAATGTATTAAAGTGCAGTTGATTAGTTGAAAAATATAAGCACACTGTCCAAGTCACAAAAATCCCGAGCATCATAGAGCACAAAGTCCTGGTTAAATGACCATAATAAAAGTTAAGTAACAAAAAATGGAAGTCAAAAAGATGTGTGAGTATAATATGGTGTCCAGAATGAAACTTAAATTTGATACATTGGTATTGGGAAGCAGCAAATAATAGAGCGATTACTCATCAGCTGGGAGATGTCATCTGATTGCTGTAGAGATTCCTGATATCTTGTATGGATTGCATCTGCTTATCTTGCAAGGTCTGATACATCAGCTGTAGAAGGTAGCTATCCTACCTCTTCTAACACAGCACATTGCAGGCCTAGCTATCCTACCTCTTCTAACACAGCACATTGCAGGCCTAGCTATCCTACCTCTTCTAACACAATGTTAATCTTGTTTGTTAATATTACATATACCCATAATCAAATCTCTAACTGCCCATGACATGTCTGTAAATTGAATGTATAACCTCTGTTCATTTAATGCTCCCATGTATTATTGTAACTCTGGCGTTCTATCTGTCTATTTGTGTAATAAAATAATTCTATTTTATTTGAGTTGTTCTCAAACTGGCTGTAAAGTATTGCAGTGCCCCCTTAAGTGGAGGCGTGTGTGTGTGTGTGTGTGTGTGTGTATATATATATATATATATATGTATATGTATATATATATATGTCTGTGAGTGGGTTTAATGGCTTTGCATCTCATCCCAGCCTCTGTCTAAAAGCTGTGTTTAAAACCATGCATTGGCTTGAGGATTTGCTTGTGTAATACGAGCTTGAGACAAAAGGTGGCACTGAGTGCTCATTTGCATGTCATTTCCCAGAATCCCTTGCTGCAGTGGAAGCGCTGTATGCTGGGCGATAATGGGGAAAGACAGGGTTCCAGACCTGTCTAAGACATTCAAATGAACATACAGTAATATTTACAGTTGCTATATATATATATATACTGTGTGTATATATATATATTGTGACAACCACATCACGTTGAGGTCCCTTTTATATATATATATGTATATATATATATATATATATATATATATATATATATATAATTTGTGTGAAAAAGAAAGTACATCCTCTTTGAATTCTATGGTTTTACATATCAGGACATAATAACAATCATCTGTTCCTTAGCAGGTCTTAAAATTAGGTAAATACAACCTCAGATGAACAACAACACATGACATATTACACAGTGTCATGATTTATTTAACAAAAATAAAGCCAAAATTGAGAAGCTATGTGTGAAAAACTAAGTACACCCTTACTGCTTCCATAGGAATTAAGATGCTAAGTAGCAGACAGGTGCTGCTAATCAAATGCCCTTGATTAATTGATCATCAGCAAGTGTGACCTCCTCTATAAAAGCCGAAGTTTTAGCAGTTTGCTGGTCTGGAGCATTCAGGTGTGTGTTAACACAATGCCAAGGAGGAAAGACATCAGCAATGATCTTAGAGAAGCAATTGTTGCTGCCCATCAATCTGGGAAGGGTTATAAGGCCATTTCCAAACAATTTAAAGTCCATCATTCTACAGTGAGAAAGATTATTCAAACGTGGAAAACATTCAATACAGTTGCCAATCTTCCCAGGAGTGGACGTTCCAGCAAATTCACCCAAAGGTCAGACCGTGCAATGCTCAGAGAAATTGCAAAAAAAAAACAAGAGTTACATCTCAGACTATACAGGCTTCAGTTAGCATGTTAAATGTTAAAGTTCATGACAGTACAATTAGAAAAAGACTGAACAAGTATGGTTTGTTTGGAAGGGTTGCCAGGAGAAAACCTCTTCTCCCTAAAAAGAACATGGCAGGACAGCTTAGGTTTTCAAAGTTGCATCTGAACAAACCACAAGACTTCTGGAACAATGTCATTTGGACAGACGAGACCAAAGTGGAGATGTTTGGCCATAATGCACAGCGCCTCGTTTGGCGAAAACCAAACACAGCATATTAGCACAAACACCTCATACCAACTGTCAAGCACGGTGGTGGAGGGGTGTTGATTTGGGCTTGTTTTGCAGCCATAGGATCTGGGAACCTTGCAGTCATTGAGTCGACCATGAACTCCTCTGTATACCAAAGTATTCTAGAGTCAAATGTGAGGCCATCTGTCCGACAGCTAAAGCTTGGCCGAAATTGGGTCATGCAACAGGGCAATGATCCCAAGCACACCAGCAAATCTACAACAGAATGGCTGAAAAAGAAAAGAATCAAGGTGTTGCAATGGCCCAGTCAAAGTCCAGACCTCAACCCGATTGAAATGCTGTGGCTGGACCTTAAGAGAGCTGTGCATAAACAAATGTACATAATACGGCCCTGCTCCCTATAGAAGTTTGCTGCAGGTAACCTGCATCCGGCATCACTCGTCCTCTGCGTTCATCCGGTACCTCCGCAGAAAGTGATGACGTCACTCAGTCTCGCGAGAGTCCCGTTCCTCTGATCGTAGCTTTTAAGTATATATGTTTCAAGTATTTATGAAGTTTAAAAAGGAAGGAAGACTATTGAATCACTCACTCATCTCTTCTCTTTCCTCAGGTAAAAACATATTCCAATTGTCTGTCTGTAAATCACCCCCCTACTGTCTTAATTTAATTCAGCTTTCACACTTGTGCAAGGCAAGGCAACACCCACCTTAGACAAACCATTTGCTTTAACTACCCTCACATGTGCTAATTAAGTTTGTTGTGCCAACCAGGTGACTTTCTAAATGTATATAAGTAAACTCCTAACAGCCATTGCTGCTAGCAGCCATGCTTTTAAGCAGATATGCTTTTAAGTATATATGTTTCAAGTATTTATGAAGTTTAAAAAGGAAGTTCAAAAAGAAGTGGAAAAGTGGACATCACCTACTGCTTCTGATTCCTGCTTTTGATCTACATTGGAAAGAGGATATCATCTATCTAAGACTGCACATCTCAACACTTAACTATTGCTGTGATGCCGCCTTTATTTTTTATATTTGCTGCAACCGCACTTATTCTCAAATTATGCATTTCCTTCCACCAGTCTCCTTATGTCTCTAACTCTATTCATATATCTCCATCTCTCCTTTCTTCCCCACTTCTCAGTTCACATGAACTCCTTTCTTACCTGCGTCCTCTGTCACCACACAGCTATACCCCCTGCACTAAAACACACCCCTACAAATCATCCTCACACATCCTCTTTCTATCCATGCTTCTCCTCCTTGCTTCTGGGGATATCTCTCCCAATCCTGGTCCCTGCCTTATTTCTACTTGCTCTCGTCCTCGCCTTCCACATGCAACTTCTACTCCTTCTGGTGTTAACCCCTCCAACCTCATACCCATCCCCTGCCACCCTCCCTCCTCTCTCCCTTTCTCCTGTGCCCTTTGGAATGCTCGCTCCCTTTCTAACAAGTTCCTCTCTGTGCATGACTTCTTTCTCTCTCACTCTCTGCTTCTCTTTGCTATAACTGAGACCTGGCTCACTCAGTCTGACTCTGCTCTGGAAGCTGCCCTCTCTTATGGTGGCCTTTCCTTCTCCCACACTCCGCGCCTTGATGGCAGGGGTGGAGGTGTGGGGCTCCTGCTCTCCTCTCTCTGCCGTTACCGAACCCTTCCTATTCCTCCCTCTCTTGCTTTTCCCTCCTTTGAGGCTCACACTGTCCAGATTTTCTCTCCTCTCCCTGTCCATGTGGCGGTCATCTATCGCCCACCTACCTCTACTCATCCCCCTTCTGCCTTTCTCTCTCACTTTGAATCCTGGCTCTCTTTCTTCCTCTCCTCAGACTCCCCTGTTCTACTCCTTGGGGACTTCAATTGCCACATTGATGACCCCTCTCTCCCTTGGGCTTCCCGCTTTCTTTCTCTAACCTCTTCTTTTGGCCTTCAACAGTGGACTGCAGCCAGCACCCACAAGGATGGCCACTACTTAGACCTGGTTTTCACTAAAAATTTCTCTCTCTCTGATTTCTCCATTTCCCCTTTTCCTCTCTCTGACCATCACCTCATCTCATTCTCTCTATCTCGCTTCTCAACTTCTCCACCTCCATCTACACCCCGGTTCTGCAGAAACCTGCGCTCTATTCACTTACCTGACTTTGAGTCCACGTTACACTCCTCCCTCTCCTCTCTCAGATCTGCTACAGACCCTGACAAACTGGTCAGGAACTACAACTCTGCCTTGTCCTCCTCTCTTGATCTACATGCCCCGCTTTCTCTCTGCCGCACTCGCCCTTTTAACCCTAGACCCTGGTTAAATTCCCACACGCGCATGCTGCGTTCCTCCACTCGTTCCTCTGAACGCCTCTGGAGGAAATCTCATACTCTCGCAGACTTCCTTCACTACAAATTTATGCTATCCTGTTTCAACTCTGCCCTCTCGCAAGCTAAACAAGCCTACTTTTCTTCACTAATCAACATGCACAAGTCTAACCCACGTCGACTGTTCTCTGTCTTTGATACTCTACTCAAACCACCCTCCGCTGCCTCTCCTTCCTCCATCTCCGCTCAGGACTTTGCTGACTATTTTAAGGAAAAGGTGGAATCCATACGTCAGAACATCCCCTCTGTTTCTTCCTCCCATCCTACACCTCTTCCTAACTCTCCTCCTGCCTTCCTTGACTCTTTTTCCACTGTCTCAGAGGAGGATGTGTCGCTGTTGATCGCCTCTTCTCCCTCTACCACTTGCCCTCTTGACCCCATTCCCTCCCATCTCCTAAAACCTCTTGCTCCTACTATAATCCCTACGCTCACGCACATTTTTAACTCCTCCCTCTGCTCTGGAACCTTTCCATCCTCCTTCAAACATGCAACAGTCATACCATTACTCAAAAACAGCAAGCTTGACCCTACCTGTCTTTCTAACTATCGGCCTGTCTCCCTCCTGCCTTTTGCCTCTAAACTCCTTGAACGTCTTGTATTCGCTCGCTTGCTCCATTTTCTCAACACCTATTCTCTCCTAGACCCTCTACAATCTGGCTTCCGTACTGCTCACTCCACGGAAACAGCCCTCACTAAAATAACTGACGACCTCCATGCTGCCAAAGACAGAGGTCATTACACTCTGCTCATATTACTCGACCTCTCTGCAGCATTTGACACCGTGGACCACCCTCTTCTCCTTCATATTCTCCATACTCTTGGTATTCGGAACAAAGCTCTATCCTGGATCTCATCCTACCTCTCCCATCGTACTTTCAGTGTCTCTTCTGCTAATACCTCCTCCTCCTCTATTGATCTCTCTGTGGGGGTACCCCAGGGCTCTGTCCTGGGACCTCTTCTCTTTTCTCTGTACACACTCTCTCTAGGTGACCTAATAACATCTTTTGGGTTTAATTATCACCTCTATGCTGACGACACACAAATATATTTCTCAACACCCGACCTTACACCTACTGTACAAACCAAAGTTTCTGAATGTCTCTCTGCTATATCATCCTGGATGGCCCTCCGCCGCCTTAAACTCAACATGGCTAAAACAGAGCTCCTCATACTTCCTCCCAAACCTGGCCCTACTACCTCCTTCCACATTACTGTTGGAACTACGATCATTCACCCAGTAGCCCAAGCACGCTGCCTAGGGGTCACACTCGACTCCTCTCTCACATTTGCCCCTCACATTCAAAACATTTCTAAAACCTGTCGCTTTTTCCTCCGCAATATAACAAAGATACGCCCTTTCCTCTGTTGCTCGACTGCTAAAACTCTGACTCAGGCCCTCATTCTCTCCCGTCTTGATTACTGTAACCTCCTGCTGTCCGGCCTTCCTGCCTCTCACCTGTCTCCCCTACAATCTATCCTTAACGCTGCTGCCAGAATCACTCTACTCTTTCCTAGATCTGTCTCAGCATCTCCCCTCATGAAATCCCTCTCCTGGCTTCCGATCAAATCCCGCATCTCACACTCCATTCTTCTCCTCACTTTTAAAGCTTTACACTCTTCTGCTCCTCCTTACATCTCAGCCCTAATTTCTCGTTATGCACCATCCAGACTCTTGCGTTCTTCTCAAGGATGTCTTCTTTCTACCCCCTTTGTATCTAAAGCCCTCTCCCGCCTTAAACCTTTTTCATTGACTGCCCCTCACCTCTGGAATGCCCTTCCCCTCAGTACCCGACTAGCACCCTCTCTATCCACCTTTAAGACCCACCTTAAGACACACTTGCTTAAAGAAGCATATGAATAGGACTGTGGCTATTCTGAACACATGGCACATAAAGCTTGGCCCCCTGCAGATGCACTTACCAGAACTCCCTCCTACTGTCTCTGTACGTTCTCCCTACCTACCAATTAGACTGTAAGCTCCTCGGAGCAGGGACTCCTCTTCCTTAATGTCTAAAGCACTTATTCCCATGATCTGTTATTTATATTATCTGTTATTTATTGGATTACCACATGTATTACTGCTGTGAAGCGCTATGTACATTAATGGCGCTATATAAATAAAGACATACAATACAATACAATATCCAGCCGGTCATTTTAAAATTGTACCAAATACAGAAGAATTTACAATAGATCTGATCTCAGATGCGCTATTAGAGAGGGTTGGGGTTCCTTAAAATGCATCTGATATCAGATGCGCTATTAGAGAGAGTTGGGGTTCCTTACAATGCATCTGATCTCAGACGCGCTATTAGAGAGGGTTGGGGTTCCTTACAATGCATCTGATCTCAGACGCACTATTAAAGATGGTTGGGGTTCATCAGAATTTCACATAGCGTTGCTTAACCAAAAAAAGGTTGGAAACCACTGCTGTAAGCTCTCAGCAGCAGGGCCCTCATTACCTTTTGTATCTGTTTGCACTTGTCTGTCCTTATTTGTTATGTCATTCGGTTTACGTAATACACATGTACCCTCATTGTACCCAGGGTTGCCACTACTCCGGGTTTCACCCAGTGATTACAGGTTTTGGCCACCTATCTCTGAGCTACGGGTTTACCTTGTAAACCTCCGGGTGGCTGCGTGCGGCATCCCCCCTGCAACTCCTGTCAATATGGCTGCGCGGCGTCAAATGGCAGCTCGTCGCCATGACAACCGGACACTACGTGACGTCACGCGGCGCCACATTGCCATGACGTCATGTCATAGGCCCATAGGGGCCATAAGGCTGCGCTTATAGTGTCGGCGACGCGACTGTCGCGTCAAAACAAATGCATTGTCGCCGTCGTCGGTGCTTATAGTGCATGCGACAGCGACAGTCTCCCCTTGCGGCCAATCAGGAGCTTCTCCGTCCCTCTGCCTTCCCCCTTTATGATGTTGCTGGCATTGTAGCCATATATATATATATGGAAGGCCCCAGGCATGCGGCGGTTTCCATTCTATGGGCCCGCCGCAAAGCGAAAATCGCCGGGATGCGGCGATATTCAGCGTGTACGGTCACAAACCGACAATTTCCCCCCTTCTGCGCGTGCGCAACCTCCGTTCTGCGCATGCGCACCCTCGTCAACCGCCCTTTCTGCGCATGCGCGACCCCCTGACGTCCCAGTTCTGCGCATGCGCAGACATGACGGCCCCTTTCTCGGTACCGTCGTGTCAGCGGATCGCCGGGAAGCGGGGCCTTGCTGTATATACACCAAGGGGGGTGGGTGATATATATACCAATGTCTGGGGGGTAATGGATGGTTTGTGAGTGGTGGGGGGTAGTGTGAGGGGCATATTTTCCCGCCATTTCCTTCCATTTATGTTTCTGCCTCACTAGGCCCTGCACGTTGGTGACGTTTCAGTGGGCATGATCGACCCTCTCGAGACGTTCTCGCGATGGCTTGTGTGGCCCCGCCTCTCTGCGTCCGGCCAATAGCATGCGCAGCACCCAGAGGGGTTTGACCACGTGTTTGGCAGGCGGGGCAGGAAAGGGTGTGGCTTGCCACCGCGGTGTGTTGTGGGAAGTGTGGTTCCGGTGCGGGAGGATAGGGCAGTGTCGCACCGAGTCAAGAGTTGGGACTGCCCGAGCCGGAGCGGACTACAACTCCCAGCATACACCGGGAGGCCGAAGCGTATTACAGCAAGCAGAGACCAAGCGGGAGCACCGAGGCCCGGGAACCGAAGCGCCATGAGGGACAAGCAGAAACGGCGGAGGGAGCGCACGTGGGCCGAAGCCGCCAGGATGGTACAGTGCGGGGGTCCTGGGGTGGGGGAGAGAGAAGGGATATGACTACAAGGGAGGGGGGAGGGATATGACTACAAGGGAGGGGGGAGGAGAAGGGATATGACTGCAAGGGAGGGGGGAGGAGGAGGGATATGACTGCAAGGGAGGGGGGAGGAGGAGGGATATGACTGCAAGGGAGGGGGGAGGAGGAGGGATATGACTACAAGGGAGGGGGGAGGAGGAGGGATATGATTACAAGGGAGGGGGGGGGGGGGAGGAGGAGGGATATGATTACAAGGGAGGGGGGAGGAGGAGGGATATGACTACAAGGGAGGGGGGAGGAGGAGGGATATGATTACAAGGGAGGGGGGATATGATTACAAGGGAGGGGGGATATGACTACAAGGGAGGGGGGGAGGTGGGATATGACTACAAGGGGGGGAGGTGGGATATGACTACAAGGGGGGGAGGAGGGATATGACTACAAGGAAGGGGGGAGGTGGGATATGACTACAAGGGAGCGGGGGGAGGAGGGAGATGACTACAAGGGGGGGAGGGAGATGACTACAAGGGGGAGGGAGATGACTACAAGGGGGAGGGAGATGACTACAAGGGGGAGGGAGATGACTACAAGGAGGAAGGAGATGACTACAAAGGGGCGGGAGGAGGGAGATAACTACAAAGAGGGGCGGGAGAGGAGGGATGCGACTACAAAGAGGGGGGAGAGGAGGGATGCGACTACAAAGAGGTGGGGGAGAGGAGGGATGCGACTACAAAGAGGGGGGAGAGGAGGGATGCGACTACAAAGAGAGGGGGGAGAGGAGGGATGCGACTACAAAGAGAGGGGGGAGAGGAGGGATGCGACTACAAAGAGAGGGGGGAGAGGAGGGATGCGACTACAAAGAGAGGGGGGAGAGGAGGGATGCGACTACAATGAGGGGGGGGAGAGGAGGGGTGTGGCTATAAGGAGGAGGGATGCAACGCGGGGAGGAGGGATGCGACGCCAGGGAAGGGGGGAGAGGAGGGATGCGACTACAAAGAGGGGGGGGAGGAGGGATGCGACTACAAAGAGGGGGGGAGAGGAGGGATGCGACTACAAAGAGGGCGGGGAGAGGAGGGATGCGACTACAATGAGGGGGGGGGAGAGGAGGGGTGTGGCTATATGGAGGAGGGATGCAACGCGGGGAGGAGGGATGCGACGCCAGGGAAGGGGGGAGGAGGAGGGATGCGACGCCAGGGAAGGGGGGAAGAGGAGGGCTGCGACTACAAAGAGAGGGGGGGGAGAGGAGGGATGCGACTACAAAGAGGGGGGGAGAGGAGGGATTCGACTACAAAGAGGGCGGGGAGAGGAGGGATGCGACTACAATGAGGGGGGAGAGGAGGGGTGTGGCTATAAGGAGGAGAGATGCAACGCGGGGAGGAGGGATGCGACGCCGGGGAAGGGGGGAGAGGAGGGATGCGACTACAAAGAGAGGGGGGGGAGAGGAGGGATTCGACTACAAAGAGGGGGGGAGAGGAGGGATTCGACTACAAAGAGGGGGGGAGAGGAGGGATGCGACTACAAAGAGGGCGGGGAGAGGAGGGATGCGACTACAATGAGGGGGGAGAGGAGGGGTGTGGCTATAAGGAGGAGGGATGCGACGCCAGAGAAGGGGGGAAGAGGAGGGCTGCGACTCCAAAGAGGGGGGGTGGAGGAGGGATGCGGCAACAAAGAGCGGGGGGTGGAGGAGGGATGCGGCAACAAAGAGGGGGGTGGAGGAGGGATGCGGCAACAAAGAGGGGGGGAGAGGAGGGATGCGACTACAAAGAGGGGGAGGAGAGGAGGGATGCGACTACAAAGAGGGGGGGGAGAGGAGGGATGCGACTACACAGAGGGGGGAGAGGAGGGATGCGACTACAAAGAGGGGGGAGAGGAGGGATGCGACTACAATGAGGAGGGATGTGGCTACAATGAGGAGGGATGTGGCTATAAGGAGGGATGCAACGCCAAGGAAGGGGGGAAGAGGAGGGCTGCGACTCCAAAGAGGGGGGGGGGGTGGAGGAGGGATGCGGCAACAATGAGGGGGGAGAGGAGGGGTGCGACTCCAAGGAGCGGGGGGGGGGTAGTGGAGAGGAGGGATGTGACTCCAAGGAGCGGTGGGGGATAGCAGGGATGCGACTCCAAGGAGGGGGGGGGAGGAAGAGGAGGGATGCGACTCCAAGGAGGGGGCTGTCTTAGCCATATTAAGATTGAGGCGACATGGGGCCACCCCGGCCACGATTGCTGATGGTCATTCTTCACTTTTCCCCTGATCTGCTGGTGTAAGGTTGGGCGCAGAGAAGTGTAGTTTAGGGTGATCAACATAGAGGTAAAAGCTGGATCCAAAGCAGCCAATAAGGTCACCGAGAGCGCATGTAAAGACATGGGGACCTAAAACGGGGCCTACAGGTAATTCCATAAAGGTAGAGGAGTTGGCAAGACCTTCATTTGGTTTGTGTCCGCTCGTTGTGGGGTTTCTTTTCTCTTCTGGTGCTAACATTAAAGGGGCAGTAAGAAAGGTAGGCAGGAGAACCCGTTGAGGGCAGTGCTGTGGATTACAACCCAGCAGGTGAAGAATGTGTAGGAGAAGAGGGTGGTCCACGGTATCTGAAGCTGAGAAGAAAATCAGAATGGAGCCGTTCCCTTGAGATGTTGGCTACATGGAGGCCACCCTACCTCGGTGAGCACGATCTCTCTGGAGTAGGCTGTGCGGAAGCCGGATTGGAGAGGGTTGAGTAGGTTAATGGAGTTGAATGAAGTGTACGTAAAGAAACAATTCCAGAATTTTCGTGGGAGACTGGGTCGTTTTGGTTAAAAGGTGAGGTAGGGTCTAGGATGTTGTTCTCAAGAACAGATTAAACCATAGCATGCTTGGAGATGAGGACCAGAACAGAGATGCATTAAAGATATGGATGAAGATGGCGATTACTGAAGCGAGAAGTTTCAGGAGATGGAAGGAAATAGAAATCTCACTCTGCTTTTCACCGTTATCTCTTGGCTTCCACTGCAGCCAGGGATTCTGGGAAATGACATGCAAATGAGCACAGGGTCGCCTTTCCCTTCGTGCCCATTTTAACACGGACCCCTATAAGCGTATGCCTACCGTATTGCACAGCGTTTCGGCACAGTCTGGGTTAAAGAAACGCATAGCCAGTCGAACCTACTCACAGACTGAATGGAGTCCTGGCTGCATGCGGTGGAGGTTGAGAAGAGCAGATGAGAGATTTTCCTCTAACTGGAGAAAATGAGTTGCTGGAGGTGTGTGGCAGGGACAAACTGATTCCTCTGCAGATAGCTTCCACATTGCTCTTGAATTAAGTCAGTCGGGGGGTATTATGTAGCGGGAGGTCAGAGGGTGTAAAAGACAGAAGAGGTGGTGTGGTTTGGCTGCGTGCTTGTTTAGGACAGGTGAAGTAGCGTTTTGTTTTTGGCAAGAAAACGAGCAGAATTAAAGCAGGCCTGAATTGATAGAGAGAAATAATCTATATATTTTGAAAGGTTGTCTTCGCCTTTGGACACCCTAAGACGGGGGGGGTGCAAATTTTCAGTCTGCACCCCCTGTCTGCTCTCGCTTTCCCCCCCCCCCCCCTTTACTGGTGTCCGCGGCGTCTCTTCTGAAGTCGTAATTTGCTGCCGCGTTACCTTGGCGCTGGATGCCGTTGACACCTGGTAAGGGAAGTTAGAGGCCGCGAGTGCGCTCACCGGCATATTTAATTGAAATGCCTTCGGGAAGAGCCTCTAACCGCCGTGCGTCACCCCCCACCCCCCTCAGAAAATCTTGCGCACCCCTGCCTTAAGATGCAGATAAAAACCTGCTCCTTGATCCCAGGAATCATGCAAAATGTGGTTGTTTGGGTGCCATTTTGAATTAAGATGGCTGACTGAACCTTTCAAAATTGCACTGATTTTAACCAAATTTGTCAGGTAGTAAGTAGCTGGACTGAATTTCGAAAATCCATGTTTTCCACATTGGCCAACTTTTATGTTGCTCCAGAGTGGCAACTGGGGGAAAAACAAAAAATATAGTTTTACCCAACCGTATTAAAATAATATATATATATATATATGTATGTATGTATGTATGTATGTATGTAGAGGTATCAGTACCATGTTAGCCGAGCTTCAATAATCAAAAAATAAATTTTTTATAGAACGGTATCATCTATTTATTTTTTGATTTTATATATATATTATTATTATTATTATTATTATTTTTCATGAAAAAATTTAAACAAAGAAAATTTAAAATGATCAATTTATAAATCTCCGTGGTTTTTTTTTTCCCCTTAGAATTTCCGTGCAACGCCGGATACTTTCAGCCAGCCTATAATATAGTTGTTTGGTTATTTAGCGCTGACCATGTACACAACGATGTACATAGGATTTTTGCAGACACAGATCCCTGTTAAATTAATTTTTGGTGCCTGAGGCACAGGGAGATAAATTGGCTTTCCCCAAGATCACGCGTGGATTTGAACCATGCTTCTCTGCCTCAAGCATATTATTTTCCATGTCCGTGCCTTTACTTACTGAGACTCGTTCAGCCCATCTCCTTGAACGGAAATCTGCTTGTCTGTGACTTCTTCGAGAGGCCTTCAGCAGAACGAGTGCAAGAAGGCAGGAAGCAAGTCGGCTTGTTTATCCTGGGTTGGTGTGTCGGTATGTGCCGACACTCCAACCCACAACCCTGGCTAAACACGCCGACACGCTTCCTGCCTTCTTCCACTCGTTCCGTTGAAGGCCTCTGGTTGAGTGAAGAGGCAAGGACAGTGTTGTAAGTTGTCAAAAAGGCTGTTTGGGTCAGTGAAGGGAGGTGGTAAAGAGAGCTTGGATTTTAGGCTGGATTCCAAAGACCTACTGGCAATGCAGGTTGCGAGTATAGCAAAGAGTGACGATTGTATGGTCAGAGCAGGAAAGGAGAGATTCACAGGTGAAATGGAACAGTTTTTAGAAACTAGGTCAATGAAGTCTTCCTCCAAAGGAGGAAGTGAGAGAGCAGGCCCAGGAATGAGGAGTGATCCGTGTGGTCTTCTAAGAAGAGTTGGTGGGTTGGAACAGGAAGGAGGATTACCAGGAATCGGAGGGGAAGATAGATTTGTGTGGCTTGTAGATGAGACTCGCTCTCTCGATGGATGAACATGTCAGGGATGCAGGTGTAGACAGGCGCTGAAACTTGAAGTGAGGAGAGCCAATTACAGATGGATGACGCTGACATCTCTTCCCTCTCAGGTGCTGGAGAATTATTCAGACGCCCCCATGACCCCGAAGCAGATTCTGAATGTGATTGAGACAGAGGGGCTGAAAGAGACAAGGTTTGTGTTTGGGAGGAGGGTGGGGGTTCAGGCGGGGGTGGGGGAGGAGAGTGGGGGTTCAAGCTGGGGTGCGGGCTCAGGGTGGGGTGCTTGGAGGGTATTGAGGGAGTAAGGGACCTTTTCTATTATGACTTTTTTTCTCTTTGTATTTTTTCCCCCTCTCCCTCCTGCTGAACCTACAGAAGGTAAAACTTTGTGTGTGTGTCTCGCACAGGACTGAGGGGGTGGGGGGGGGGTGGTGGGACT
>NC_134497.1:15435830-15450830 GCF_040206685.1 Ascaphus truei
AAGAGCGCGGGGCCTCTAACCGCCACGCCCCCCAAAAAAACTCTTGCGCCAACCCCCTTGCTTTAAGGTGTCCTGTGAAGCTGTGGCTTATCCAGTGGTACGGTGTGCGGTCCTTGTATTGAGTTACTGTGCACAATATTGTGGACAGTGACACATCCGTGTAAGATTCTTCTCCGCCCTTCCATGGGAATCTTTCTCACGTTCAAAACACACACACAGAGGAGTGTATTTTCCAAAATGTTTGCAGGGATGAAACAATGTACGGGCATACCCCGGTTTAAGGACACTCACTTTAAGTACACTCGCGAGTAAGGACATAGCGCCCAATAGGCAAACAGCAGCTCACGCATGCGCCTGTCAGCACGTCCTGAACAGCAATACTGGCTCCCTACCTGTACCGAAGCTGTGCGCAAGCGGGGAGACTATAGAGCCTGTTACACATGCGTTATTTACACCAGTTATGCACGTATATGACGATTGCGGTACAGTACATGCATCGATAAGTGGGGAAAGGGTAGGGCTTCACTTTAAGTACATTTTCGCATTACATACATGCTCCGGTCCCATTGCGCACGTTAATGCGGGGTATGCCTGTGTTACATACATGCTCCGGTCCCATTGCGCACGTTAATGCGGGGTATGCCTGTGTTACATACATGCTCCGGTCCCATTGCGTACATTAATGCGTGGTATGCCTGTGTTACATACATGCTCCGGTCCCATTGCGCACGTTAATGCGGGGTATGCCTGTGTTACATACATGCTCCGGTCCCATTGCGCACGTTAATGCGGGGTATGCCTGTGTTACATACATGCTCCGGTCCCATTGCGCACGTTAATGCGGGGTATGCCTGTGTTACATACATGCTCCGGTCCCATTGCGCACGTTAATGCGGGGTATGCCTATAGTCGTGCTGCACACGCAACCCGTGTTAATTGCACTTCTGACAATTTTACAAAATGTCACACAAAGTGAAGACATTAGAATAAATTGAAGAAGCAATTCCCCCCCCCCCCCACCACCCTTTTTTTTTGTGTCTTGAACTAGTGGGTGCTCCAGAGATGATCGGTGGTCGTTCAACCCCCCGGGGACCCCCAGTTCCAGCGATATTTGTCGTTTTTATGTGCCTGTGTGTAACACATGAGATCGCCAAATAAAAAGTTGTGACGTCATATTGCCGTGACGTGGCGGCCTTCTATTGGACGCCCGGAGCTAGGCTGGGTTTGTAGGCCATATTGTGTCTGCTGAGTAAGTATTCTTGCACAGCGGAGAGAATCGCCTGAATCTGGGGGATCCCTGGCACATCGTGGATTGTCCCAGAGCAACTCCTGGTTCAGCCAATAAACCCCTCTCTCCCCACCCAAAAAAGGGGAGGCCATTTTACTGCTAAAATAGCATTTAGTTTTAAACATCATCAACCCTAACTAGTTTTAAAGGTGCAATTCCCCCTGTACGTGTAATTTGTTTTTATCTGATCACATTCCAACATCACAATACTGTGTCTGTTTTTGCTTCTCCGGTTTTTTTTCATGCTCACTTTTTTTTATTGTGTTTTATTACTGACACATAAGTCCAACGCCTAATTTAAAATGGCTGCTAACACCGCCCACTTTCTGACATCACTGAACGTTAAGGAACCTTATCAGGGTCAGGCTCAGACAGGGATCCCTTGTGGGGTTGAGCAAGTTAAAAAACAAAAAAGAGCAGATGTGGTTATGTGAACATTATATTGTAGAGGTTTGGGACGTCACTAAGGATACCTCTAAGCATGTTGATGGACAGGCAATCCGGCCAATGGCTGGGAGACACTGAAAGGACTAAGATCATAGGACACTAGAAGTATGACATAACAAAAGAGAGGTGGCAAGAGATGGGAGCAGCATGTAATGAGGGAGTGCCAGAGAGAGGGAGTGCCTGTCCAGAGGAGCCTGGCAAGAGATGGGAGCAGCATGTAATGACGGAGTGCCAGAGAGAGGGAGTGCCTGTCCAGAGGAGCCTGGCAAGAGATGGGAGCAGCATGTAATGAGGGAGTGCCAGAGAGAGGGAGTGCCTGTCCAGAGGAGCCTGGCAAGAGATGGGAGCAGCATGTAATGAGGGAGTGCCAGAGAGAGGGAGTGCCTGTCCAGAGGAGCCTGGCAAGAGATGGGAGCAGCATGTAATGAGGGAGTACCAGAGAGAGGGAGTGCCTGTCCAGAGGAGCCTGGCAAGAGATGCAGTGCAGAGCCTTGACCAGGGAGGCTGCCATGTGGTTCCCCTCTCCCCCCGCCTCGTACCCACATATAACACCGGAATAAAGACAGGAAACGGGAAATGGAGGCAAAAATGGCCGCGGCTATTTATTTATACATAAAACTAAGAGGGGTAAATGCCACACCCCGCCAGGGTGCTCCTTTTCCAGGAGGGGGAGGGGAGGGTCAGCCGGCCCCTCACGCCGCTGACCTCGTGTCCCCTGCGGGAGCGGGTTCTTGACGTCATGGATAGATCACCTCGCTCACTCGTACTCCCCCCGGGCTCAAACCGCCCAGATCCTAGTCAGGCAGGAACAGGCACCTACCCGCCAAGAGCCGACACAGACGGGCCCCTTAAACTGGGCCTGTTCCGCCAACCACGCCAGGACCCTCTCCAATCCTTCTTGCAAACCGATGTTAAAAAGGTCTATCCCGATCTCTGACAAATGGACCCCACCCGCCCTAAGCAGCCCACCTGCGCTAGCATCGAAATCCGGGTGTCTGATCCCCCAGCTCCCGCACTGCGCAACAAACTTGCCCACTACTCTATTCACCTTTTTCTGTGCCCTGCCTACTGCGCGCGGCAACTTTGCGCCACGCCAGGACTGCCTGTAGACAATGTCAGACCACACAACTTGCACCGCCGGTCAGTGAGCGAACATCTGTGCTATTTATTTATAAAAATATTTTTCCAGGAAGTAATACATTGAGAGTTACCTCTCATTTTCAAGTATGTCCTGGGCACAGAGTAAAACAAATAGTACATGGTTACAAATACAGTTACATAAATGAACAGGGTATACATTATATACAAGACATTGCGTGCACAGTTAAAGAAAATATATATTACCGGCGAATGAAACAGTTACAGACCAGGTTAAAATGTGAGACAGCCTTAGATTTGAAAGAACTTAAACTGGTGGTGGATATGAGAGTCTCTGGTAGGTTGTTCCAGTTTTGGGGTGCACGGAAGGAGAAGGAGGAACGGCCGGATACTTTGTTGAGCCTTGGGACCATGAACAGTCTTTTGGAGTCTGATCTCAGGTGATAAGTGCTGCAGGTGGTAGGGGTGAGGAGCTTGTTCAGTTAGCTGGGTCGCTTGCCCATGAAGAATTTAAAGGCAAGACAGGAAAGGTGAACTTTGCGCCTAGACTCTAGTGTTAACCAATCTAGTTCTTTGAGCATTTCGCAGTGATGTGTGTTATAGTTGCATTGGAGAACAAAACGACAAATTGAATTGTAGAGGGTGTCAAGTTTGCTAAGGTGGGTTTGAGGTGCCGAGCCATATACTATGTCTCCATAGTCAATAATTGGCATTATCATCTGCTGTGCGATACGCTTTCTGACCAGGAGACTTAGGGAGGATTTGTTCCTGTAAAGTAGCCCTAGTTTGGCATAGGTCTTGGATGTCAGGGTATCAATGTGCATCCCGAATGTTAAGTGCCATGGCCTTTAATGGCCTCTATTACGTCAACAGACCGCACCGCCGCCACGTCGTTCCCTCCCACGTGAATGAGTCGGACAGAGCAGCACGTACTGATAACTAAACCGTTTCCGGAAAGTGCTCAATTTGTGTAAAGGGAACCCACGTAATCCTGGGGGTCCCAAAGCAGTGAGCAGGCCACGCGGAACCACCCCAACTATTTTGCAGTATCCTTTTCATTGTACACCGCTTACACCACTCTTTACAAAATAACAGGTCTTCACCTATAATACCAACATATACTACACAAGCTCCAACACTGTGCCGGCACCAACAGTGGCCCTTTAGTTAGCATCGGGGGCCACCGGGACCAAGTAAGAGATATTGTGGGACAATTATGCAGTGAGGTATCACCACCTTAGTCTCTCCTTGTGATATGTGTTGTTCAGGGTCCTCCGAGTACGAGGGCCCCTGTATGTAATTATTGTGTTCTGCATAAATAAAGTATCAAAAGACGCATATTACTCTGTGTTGTCTGACCCCAGCCTGGTTCTTGCCAGGACAATACTCAGGGCAAGAGAACGACAACACAAGGACTTGCAATCTAGTATACAACATATACAGTACAGTCATGTGAAAAAGAAAGTACACCCTCTTTGAATTCCATGGTTTTACATATCAGGACATAATAACAATCATCTATCTGTTCCTTAGCAGGTCTTAAAATTAGGTAAATACAACCTCAGATGAACAACAACACATGGACATATTACACCGTGTCATGGTTTATTTAACAAAAATACAGCCAAAATGGAGAAGCCATGTGTGAAAAACTAAGTACACCTTATGACTCAATAGCTTGTAGAACCACCTTTAGCAGCAATAACTTGAAGTAATCGTTTTCTGTACGACTTTATCAGTCTCTCACATCGTTGTGGAGGAATTTTGTCCCACTCTTCTTTACAACGTTGCTTCAGTTCATTGAGGTTTGCGGGCATTTGTTTATGCACAGCTCTCTTAAGGTCCAGCCACAGCATTTCAATCCGGTTGAGGTCTGGACTTTCACTGGGCCATTGCAACACTTGATTCTATTCTTTTTCAGCCATTCCGTTGTAGATTTGCTGGTGTGCTTGGGATCATTGTCCTGTTGCATGACCCAATTTCGGCCAAGCTTTAGCTGTCGGACAGATGGCCTCACATTTAACGCTAGAATACTTTGGTATACAGAGAAGTTCATGGTCGACTCAATGACTGCAAGGTTCCCAGGTCCTGTGGCTGCAAAAACAAGCCCAAATCAAAACCCCTCCACCACCGTGCTTGACAGTTGGTATGAGGTGTTTGTGCTGATATGCTGTGTTTGGTTTTCGCCAAACGGGGCACTGTGCATTATGGCCAAACATCTCCACTTTGGTCTCGTCTGTCCAAAGGACATTGTTCCAGAAGTCTTGTGTTTTGTTCAGATGCAACTTTGCAAACCTAAGCCGTTCTGCCATGCTCTTTTAGAGAGAAGAGGCTTTCTCCTGGCAACCCTTCCAAACAAACCATACTTGTTCAGTCTTTTTCTAATTGTACTGTCATGAACTTTAACATTTAACATGCTGAGGCCTGTAGAGTCTGAGGTGTAACTCTTGGGTATTTTGCAATTTCTCTGAGCATTGCACGGTCTGACCTTGGGGTGAATTTGCTGGGATGTCCAATCCTGGGAAGATTGGCAACTGTCTTGAATGTTTTCCACTTTTGAATAATCTTTTTCACTGTAGAATGATGGACATTAAATTGTTTGGAAATGGCCTTATAACCCTTCCCAGATTGGTGGGCAGCAACAATTGCTTCTCTAAGATCATTGCTGATGTCTTTCCTCCTTGGCATTGTGTTAATACACACCTGAATGCTCCAGACCAGCAAACTGCTAAAACTTTGGCTTTTATAGAGGTGGTCACACTTGCTGATGATCAATTAATCAAGGGCATTTGATTAGCAGCACCTGTCTGCTACTTAGCATCTTAATTCCTATGGAAGCAGTAAGGGTGTACTTAGTTTTTCACACATAGCTTCTCCATTTTGGCTTTATTTTTGTTAAATACATCATGACACGGTGTAATATGTCATGTGTTGTTGTTCATCTGAGGTTGTATTTACCTAATTTTTAGACCTGCTAAGGAACAGATGATTGTTATTATGTCCTGATATGTAAAACCATGGAATTCAAAGAGGGTGTACTTTCTTTTTCACATGACTGTATGTGGGTAAATGTGAATGGCCCCCAGAATAGTTATATATTTAATGATCACTAGAATATAAAGCTCCATTACTGTTGTAAAACAAGGCTAGCACAATCTAAGATAATACCCAGAACAGGAAATCTGATGCCATCCTATTTATGAACCACACTGGCATGAGTTCATAGTACAGTCGAGAGTACAAGTAAGGTCTTGTGGGAGAATGACCTAATATATTTACTCAGATTCAGTAGCAACATATTCTGTTTCACAAAGAAGTACGTACTGTAGCAGTTTTGAACCAAAGGTCCTAAGCAAAGTTGGTCTTTTTTTATTTATGAATTCATATTTTATGTCTTAGAGTTTACCAATGAAGTCTGTTTTCAGAATGATGACTATCTCCCGTTAAGTGGTCACTCATCTAAACTATTCTAACTAGGAAGCCCAAAAATATATTCACAAAAAATAACATCACTGCCGAACTATGCTATAACGAGTCATATAAGGAGTGGCTCAGCGAGTAAAGACACTGACTGGCGCTGAGTTTGAAGCAGGGGAACCTGGTTCAATTCCCGGTGACCTTGGGCAAGTCACTTTATCTCCCTGTGCCTCAGGCACCAAAAACAGATTGTAAGCTCCACGGGGCAGGGAGCCTGCAACATCTCTGTAAAGTGCTATGTAAAACTAGCAGCGCTATACAAGAACATGCTATTATTATTAATGTGACCAGTTTTAGAGCAAGAAGGGATGACAGATCCCCAGTATCCTGTGGAAATACAACACCTTATGGCAGGGGTGGGTCACCAACAGGTGAGGAGTTAAGGAGATCCCTGCTTCAGCACAGTTGGCTCAGTCCATGACTGAGCCAGTGATTGACCCACCTGTGCGCTAAAGCAGGGATATTCTGTTGGTGGCCCATGAGGACTGGAGTTGCCTTGCCTTAGGCTGCATCCATAGAAGGGCAGACCGCGCCGACGCGTCCGCATGCTGCGCGATCAGACTGCCTAAAGGCAGTGATCGCGTGTATACAGCGTACGGGCGAAAGCGGGAGGGCGCGCGACGCGCGTGAAGTCAATCAAAACTGATTTTTTTCACACGATCGGGCGGTCACGTGAACGGTTCGCCCAATGAGGGCGAACCAGCTCCGTGACGTCACTGGCCCGCCCATAGGCACGCACACGAACGAAGGCCAGGGAAAGCACCTGCTTTCCCTCATCCTCCACGCGCCTCCACACTCCGCCGCACGGCTGCTGTGTCTATGGACGCAACCTTGGGGAGTAATAAGCCATGGCGTTTGCTTGGGATATAACCTCTTATTGACACTGTGCGAACAATTTATTTCAATTATATAATTCAAATCATAGTAAAAACAATTATTTTACAAAGATTGTTTAACGACTGTGTGTGTGGTTTTTTTAAATGACTAAATAACAGTGAATTCAGGTTACTTTTTATTTATGACCCTCTCAAGATGTATTGTAGTCTCAAGAAGTGGCTACATTTCTGCACTTAAGGTTTAATTGCTTTCATATCTACTTTTGAATACCTCTTTCTAAAGAGCAGTTACATAGTTACATAGTAGTTACATAGTTATATAGTTGATGAGGTTGAAAAAAGACATAGGTCCATCAAGTGCAACCTATGCTAAATTTAGACAACATACTTTATCCTATATCCGTACTTACAGTATATTGATCCAGAGAAAGGCAAACACAAACCCCCGTGTCATATCGTCCAATGATATCTCATAAGGGGAAAAATAACTTCCTTCCTGACTCCAAGAATTGGCAATCAGATTCCTCCCTGGATCAACATCCTTCCCGTGTTTACTTATTTGGTATATTCCTGTATACCTTTCCTTTCTAAAAAGATGTCCAACCTTTTTTTGAACAAATCTATTGTATCTGCCATCACAGTCTCCATGGGTAATGAATACCACACTGTAACTGCCCTTACTGTAAAGAACCCTTTCCTTTGTTGCTGGTGAAATCTCCTTTCCTCCAACCTTAAGGGATGGCCCTGAGTCCTTTGTACTGCCCTTGTTAATTCCCAAATCTATCACACTATCAGGATGTTCCTTCTATTTTTACTATAGATTTCGATATGACTGTTGGTGAGGAAGTCATTTAATTAAAGCTGCAGTTCAGTTTTTTTAATTTTTTTTTTATTTTTTTACTTCAATAGTTTCATGTGGGCAATCTCTAATTACCTAAAAAAAAACTGCATAGCTGCCGGTCAATTCGTTCTCCATCTATTGATCGTCAAAGTTTGGCGACATCTTTAAATATGGGGAATGTAAATGGTTGCTATAGGAACAAGCATGCTTGTTAAAATAGAATACAAGAAAATTGGTCTTTCAAAGTTGTTGTTTTTAAAACAGAAAATGCTAAAAGTATTGTTTCTTACTACAGAACTGATTTATTAAAAAAATCACACATGCAGGATATTGACTGAACTGCAGCTTTAATGAAGCAGCAGCAGCATTACAAACTGACAAGGTCTTTCTTGTGTTTAGTGAAAGCTTGAATTTGCATTACCTGGACCCAGTTTCTCTTTTATTATTATTATTTTGTATTATTATTGTGTGTTAGTGTGCTGAGGAATCTCTTTGTATCACTATTATATTGTAAGCTCTTCATTGCAGGGACTTGTTTATTAAATTCACCATGGTTGCAAAATTGAAAGAATTGGCATTCGCAGTGTTCAACGGCGATTGTATTTATCAACCTTCTCACTAAGGCCCTATCGCCGGCAGCAAAGCCGTGATAACAGGGTTTTTTTTTTACTATGGCAATGAGGAGTAATTAGCACTAAATTGCTTATTAACTTTCTATTCATTAAACTCTGATATCGACAGACAGAAAAAAAATTGCCAAATGTTATCACCTAATCCCGGCATTGGGGGGTTATCCTGACTATGCAAATCATGGCCACTATATACATATTTAATATGAGTAAAGCCAACATAGAATAGGTAATAAACAGTTCATCATAATTACGACTCGCTGGCCACTAAAGGATAGAAAGGGTTAAAAAAAAAATCACTAATACTACCCTTACTACCCCCCTTTCATACCACAGAGGTTAGTAAGGCATTTATGGGCAATGTGTTACTAATCTCTACAGCACACAAAGGGTGTGCCTCCCCTCAATCCTCCACCCATGGGCACCTACCCCTGTCAACCACCCCCACACAACCCCAACACATCTACCCCCTCTCCTCCACCCAAGGGACCCTACCCCTCTCAATCCCCTCCCCCCCACACAACGCCAACACACCTACCCCTCCTCCACCCAAGGGCACCTACGCCTCTCAACCACCCCCTCACAACCCCAACACATCTACCCCCCTCCTCCACCCAAGGGACCCTACCCCTCTCAACCACCCCCTCACAACCCCAACACATCTACCCCCCTCCTCCACCCAAGGGCACCTACCCCTCTCAATCCCCTCCCCCCCACACAACGCCAACACACCTACCCCTCCTCCACCCAAGGGCACCTACGCCTCTCAACCAACCCCACACAACCCCAACACACCTAACCCCCCCTCTCCACCCCCTCCTTAAGAATGACTTACATAATAAAAGTGACATGGGAAAAGCACTCACCCACTTCCCATGCTATGCGCCAACACTGAACCTTGGACAATTAAAATTAACCAAAACAGAAAAGCGATTCTTCCAACGGAACTGATCCTTTTAATAGCAAGAAAAGCAATTATGATGAAGTGGCTGGACTGAGATGCGCTTAACATAGACACAGTTAGATCCTTGCTTCTTAGGTTAATTGCTATAGACAAAATAGCAAATGAGCAGATGGGGGGCACCCAGTGTGATAATTACTGTTCCAAGTGGAAGTGGTTCAGAACTTCACTTCCAACCCTTTACAGTAAGGGCAGTTACAATGTGGCATTCATTACCCATGGAGACTGGGATGGCAGATACAATAGATATGTTAAAAAAAAGGTTGGACTTCTTTTTAAAAAGGAAAGGTATACAAGGATATACCAAATAAGTAAACATGGGAAGGATGTTGATCCAGGGAGTAATGTGATTGCCAATATTTGGAGTCAGGAAGGAATGTATTTTTCCCCTTATGAGATATCATTAGATGATGTATCACTGGGGTTTTGTGTTTGACTTCCTCTGGATCAATATACTGTAAGTACAAATATAGGATAAAGTATCTGTCGTCTAGCATAGGCTGAACTTGATGGACGTATGTCTTTTTTTCTTGAGGACTGAAGTTCAACATCCCTGCCATAGAATAATGTAATAATTTCATGGTATTCATGTAATAATTTCATAGTGCGCCAATGACGGCGAACCTGCCCCGTGACCTCACGGCCACGCCTGCACCACAGACACACCGATGCCAATGTATATTGGAGTAGGTTCAAAATCAAATTGTAAAGATGACCACGTATCAAGAGTGCACGTGCAGAGCCGATCTATAATATTTGAGTAAGATCTGTTCAGTGCATTAGTCAGTATTTTTCATGCTAAATTCCTTCCCAGCTGAAATGAAACATGATGCTCGGAGTTGGATAAATTGATGTCATTATTGATTGATGACATCACCTCATTGTTTAGTCATCTTATTCCCAGATAAAAAGCACATCTCGGTTTTCACGTCATTCTTTACAGAAGTTTCCTGAAAGTTTGTAAAAATGGCTAATGATATCGTTTGAACCGTATGGTCTAGATACAGCGGTGCGCAAACTGGGGGGCGCAAGATTATTCAGGGGGGGCACAGCGGTTGCAGAGGCCCCGCGCTCTTCCCCCAAGGAATTTAAATTAATGCCAGGGGGATCGCGTGAGGCCTCTGCGTATTCACTTACCTTCTCTTCGGCGACGCCGGAAAACCTACACTATCGGCATGTGGATTTGGGGTCTTTTTTCAGGAAATTGCGACAGTGACGGTTCCAGGTTTTCCTGCAGTATTGCCAAAGAACCGCATGCAAAGAAAGTCTGTGCAAGCATACCGTACATATACAAACCTTAGCGCATATGGCATCAATGGCAGATATAACGGCCTTCAGTGGATCCCAGTCGTTGTGCCTGTAACATTCTATGTACAGTGCTGGGTGTATTGGCAGAGCTGTATAAAACTCTTCTTATAATTAATAAGATTGGCTGTCAAGCCAATACAGTATATATCATTAATATGATAAGACATCAAGAATTGGGCAGATACACTCAATGAACTCTATGTATCACAGGTCAAATGTAGGGTCAAAGTTGTTATTTTGTCACAACTGGTATTTAGATAGACCGGCATCAATATGCAAATCTAACTCCACCCTAAGGCTGCGAGAATAGTGCGAGCGACGGTGACGCAAACATAATACAGGAGCTCTATCGGGCCGGCCATAGTGCGCGCGAACGCGCACGCGAGGAAGCGCGGCGGCGCAGCACATTTTTGAACAGAAATTCTTTCGGTTTTTTTTTCGTGCGACGGCCGCGTCACGTAAGCGTTTTCGGCCAATGACGACGAACCTGCCCCGTGACCTCACGGCCACGCCTGCGCCACAGACACACCGACGCCAATGTATATTGGAGTAGGTTCAAAATCAAATTGTAAAGATGACCACGTATCAAGAGTGCACGTGCAGAGCCGATCTATAATATTTGAGTAAGATCTGTTCAGTGCATTAGTCAGTACTTTTCATGCTACATTCCTTCCCAGCTGAAATGAAACATGATGCTCGGAGTTGGATAAATTGATGTCATTATTGATTGATGACATCACCTCATTGTTTAGTCATCTTATTCCCAGATAAAAAGCACATCTCGGTTTTCACGTCATTCTTTACAGAAGTTTCCTGAAAGTTTGTAAAAATGGCTAATGATATCGTTTGAACTGTATGGTCTAGATACAGCGGTGCGCAAACTGGGGGGCGCGACCCCCCATGGGGGTCGCAAGATTATTCAGGGGGGGCACAGCGGTTGCAGAGGCCCCGTGCTCTTCCCCCAAGGCATTTAAATTAATGCCAGGGGGATCGCATGAGGCCTCTGCGTATTCACTTACCTTCTCTTCGGCGACGCCGGAAAACCAGAGTAAGTGAGGAGGGGCACGAGCAGGGAGGGAAGCAGGAAGGGGGGCGCACGCGAGAAAGATTGCGCACCGCTGCTAGAAATGAAAGAAGTGGTCCATATTGTATCATATTATTTGTTGCAATTAAGGGGCACATTAAAAAAAGGATTTAACACTTAAATACATTTTGGCCGAGAGCTAAGGTTCAAATGCACTAAATGACTCCCAGGTGAGGGGAACGCAGAATATTCACAGCAAGAATATGAACAAGATACAAACACACAATAGTTCGACCAATGCGATATTAGACCTTATATCGCACTATTATTGTCATTTTCATATACTTGCTGTGAATATCATGCACTCCCCTCACCTGGAAGTCACCGAGATTTGCAGAGACCGAGGAACCGTCTTTTAGAGGGTTTTAGTGCTGCGTGTCAATTATTAGCACATTATTCCCATATCATCAATTGGTGGAGGTTTTATATATACAGGCATACTCCGCTTTAAGGACACTCACTTTAAGTACACTCGCGAGTAAGTACATGTCGCCCAATAGGCAAACGGCAGTTAACGCATGCGCCTGTCAGCATGTCCTGAACAGCAATACCGGCTCCCTACCTGTAGCGAAGCTGTGCGCAAGCGGGGAGACTATAGAGCCTGTTACAAATGCGTTATTTACATCAGTTATGCACATATATGACGATTGCAGTACAGTACATGCATCGATAAGTGGGAAAAAGGTAGTGCTTCACTTTAAGTACATTTTCGCTTTATATACATGCTCCGGTCCCATTGCGTACGTTAATGCGGGGTATGCCTGTAATCATTTTTCACCATGTATGTAATCACTATTGTGTTGTAATTGATCACTTGATTCACAAGTCATTTATTCACTATAACTGCTGAGTTTGCACTTATATTTTTGGCACTTGCATATTAATTATCCATTTATCCAGCTACATAAGAGTGCCCGATTACTTATTTTAAATCTCAAAAGCACTAAGGTCAGTTGGGCTATTTAACCTGACGTAAACCTAAGTTAAACAAAAAGAACGATCCCTGCGCTCCTACCAATTAGACTAAAATAAAATAGTGATCTCATGAATAAGGGTAATTTTGTTAAACCCTTTGGCCAAAGCGTTATAAGGGGAAGGGGAGGTGGGGAAGGGGAGGTGGGAAAGGGGAGGGGGGAAGGGGGAGGGGGGGAAAGTAGGCTTAGACAGGAAGTCTCTATAACATGCACTCACCTATCACCTGAGAATCTAATTGTGTCCACAATTGAACTGTGAAAATACAGAAATAGATAGGAAGCGACAGAATCCCTAACACGTAAGTACTGCCAATTAATTTAAAACGACCATTTTAATTGGTCCTTGGACCGATAAAATAAATGGGACCACAAGACACAAAAACATGAACCCACCTGGCGATAAAGGATACGCCAGATAAAGGTGGATATGTCATAAAAATCCTATAACCTCAAAAATGCATGCGGTGAATGGCCGCCGGCAAAATTGGCTCGGATAAAAGAATCAAGGAAAAGGACAACAGAGGCACAGGTAGTGGCTGCTGTCATGGCAGGATGGTAACCACTGAGACATACAGTATCAACTGAAGCACAGATAGTCTAATGTCCTAGAAATACCTCCGACTAGGGCCAAAATAAAGGAACAGACAATCGAGTGATCGTAATTAGTGCACCCTAGAGTAATATTATGCGTATAGGATTTTTATAACATATCCACCTTTATCTGGCGTATTCTTTAAATGGTCGTTTTAAATGAATTTGCAGTACTTACGTGTTAGGGATTCTGTCGCTTCCTATCTATTTCTGTATTTTCACAGTTAAATTGTGGACACAATTAGATTCTCCGGTGATAGGCGAGGGCATAGGGACTTCCTGTCTGAGCCTATTTCCCCTTCCCTCTTCCCCTCCTTCCCTTCCCCTTCTCCCCTTCTCCCCTTTCCTCCTCCCTCCCTCTTTCAGGGGTTCAGCTCAGTTTTTCATTAGTTTTTCTATATGTGAGGCCTACCTGTTTACCAGCAGCAAGCTTCTATCGGGAGGAGCGCGGTAATATGTGCAGCAAACCTAAGTTAACACGTTAATAGTAATGCAGTAATAGTAATCTCCTCTAAATAATAATAAACTGAACACTGGTTAGATTGCAAGTTCTGTGGGGCAGGGATTTCCTTTCCTATTGCCTGATTTTGCTGATTTTGCTGGTTGCACTTATTGTACTATACTTTCCCTAAAGAAAGCGCTGGGTATAGCTGTGGCGCTATATAGAGATATACATACATAAAGTAACGTTAACCCAGTGTTACTCAGCTTGGTTTCGTGCATCGAAGCCTAGGGCAGTGGTCAAAGTGTACTCAATTTTTTTTTCCATCCAGATTACTACTACTTATTTTTTATTGACAATTCCACTTTTTTTTTAAATGAAAATTGTCTTTATTTTAGAAAGCCGCTCCCCCTTAATAATAATAGCCTGTTCTTGTATAGCGCTGCTAGTTTTACGTAGCGCTTTACAGAGACATTTTGCAGGCACAGGTCCCTGCCCCGTGGAGCTTACAATCTATGTTTTTGTGCCTGAGGCACAGGGAGGTAAAGTGACTTGCCCAAGGTCACAAGGAGCCGACACCGGGAATTGAACCAGGCTCCCCTGCTTCAAACTCAGTGTTTTTTACTCACTGAGCCGCTCCTTCTCCTTCCTATGTTTCCAGCACAAATATCATTTATATCTGTAGAAAATGGTCCAATGAGTGTCAACCCGTTCATTGTCAGGTCTGTGGCACTGGTGTGTCATGGGCTTTCCGGTATGACAACCACGTGATCACTTGTGTCACATCTACGCGAAGTGTCCCTGGATAGCACCACCAAGACAAGAGGGCGTCCTCAGAACACGTTCCCTGGCACTCGGATAACCCCCTAGAAATGAGCGACAATTTGGTGGTGTCCTCTGGGTGTTATGAAGGACACCACTGTCAGGTGCCAGCACTTGTGACATCTAGGGAATGCAATTAACATGCCGGCAAACATCTAACGCTCTTTCCAGGGAGGGTTGGCAGTAAAAGGCTGGAGGCCAC
>NC_134497.1:15458330-15608330 GCF_040206685.1 Ascaphus truei
AGAGAGGTAGCGTGAGGGGTTAACCACTATTACTTTAGCGGTAGCAACTGCTAAGGTAATTAAGGGGTTAACCCCTCCCGGGGGGCCTAAACACCCACAATGAAGAACCTGCAACCTTTACCCACCCCCTCGACCGCCAACAACCCGACTACTGCTGTAGTCAAAAAAAGACTGAACAAGTATGGTTTGTTTAGAAGGGTTGCCAGGAGAAAGCCTCTTCTCTCTAAAAGAGCATGGCAGTATGGCTTTGTAGAGGGAGAGAGGGGGTGGCCCGGTATTAAAGGGGTTACACCCCATTTGGCCATCCCCTGACCTCACCAGGGAGACAAGGGGTTAACTGGGCTGAGGCCCAGAACTGTGATTTAACCCCTGTTATGACATGTAAATGTGTATTCCCCTTTTCCCTTGTTTTATTGTAACATCTGGTTAATCAGTGTCTGCATCACACACACACTAGGATCCATCCGGGAGCACAAGGGTTAATAGTTGTTTAGTGATTATAGCCCTTTGTGTAATTTTCCCGCCTTTTCAGGCACCATTTTGCAGGCTCCCATAGGCCGCCATTGAGGCTCTATGTATTTCAATAGCGAATCTTGCTGTTGAGTCCTGTTCCTGAGAAGACCAGCAGATGGCGTCCGAGAGGGAGAGCGGCGGTTTCCCATTGTAAGTCAATGGGCCCATTGACTTCAATGGAGAATCCTCGAAAGACCTTTCCAGGAACCAGTTGGCTGCCGTCCAAACCGCTTAACCGCAAAGCGGATACATTTTCAATAGGAGAGCTTTGATCACTTACAAGTCAAGTTCAACGACAAGTGGCGTGGGAATAAACAGTTCTAGAGCACCTAGAAATAAAATTCTTTCTGGCCATAGTTCCTAGACCTCCCCCCACTCGACCACAACTGGGTCCCCGTATCCTGGACCCCGATAAGGGTTGAACCGAGAATAGCGGGTCGCGCCATAGGTTCCAATGGCGGCGGCAGAAACGGCACAGGAAAACGGCTAAGTGTGAAAAGCTGAAATTTGGTAATCCATAGCTCCAGTTCCGGAGAGCCCAGCGGATCAGGGTTTGGGGTATCTGTAGCCACTGCTCCGGCATCGCTGCAGAACCATCCTTTACCCGCTTGGACCAACCCGACGGAGTATGGACCCCCTTGAAAGTTCGGGATTTTTCCCATAGACTCCAATGGCGGCCAAACCCCATTGACCGGCTACGGCGTAAAAACCCCATTGACTTCAACGGCGGCGTCGCCCCGTTGAAAGTCTATGGCGGGGATTCCCATAGCCGCCAACGGCAGCGGTTTGCCATTGAAAGTCTATGGCTGCGGAACCCGTTGTTTTCAATGGGGATTTAGTGAAAAAACGTGATTTAATTTACAGCGGAGATTTTTGTATTAAAATGTAAAACGTTTTAAAGTGTATTTGTGTATCTCCGGTTCTGAAGGTTGTAGCAAGTCGCAAATTGGACCATAGGGTGTCCCAGTTCCGGCATTGAGAACTGGGAAGTTTGGACCTGCTGGACCTAACGGAACCAGATATTTTAATATGTTTATGTTTTATCTTTCATACTGTGTTTCAATGTATGGGTAAAACCCAGAGGAAATTCCTTTGCATACCAGGGTAGCATATGGCCAGAAAGGCGACCCAATGTCTAGGACTTGAGTATGTTTCAAAGGATTTTGTCACCTCCACTGTTTGCATGAGGGCGGAGATTACTCAAACCAGAGCAGTCTTCAAGTGTTCCATTTCACACCTCACAACAAAGGGTTTCCTGCCAGATATTCCGTTTGGTAGACTAGCTGGCATTCCTGATGCAGAGGAGGGGTTACAGAAATGAGACCCCAGAGCTCTACTGTGCATGTACCAACTAGCAGGGGGCATGTGTCAAATTGTGTTCCCACGTTAATGAGTGGCTAGAGTTAATTGAAACCAATCCACTGTACTCAATGATAAGGATAGGGCACAAAAGGTTTATAAACTGCTGTTCCCCCTATATCCTTTGTCTTCTGATACCATCTGATTGTTACCTGATTGCGAGAGAATTGCTATGCTTCATACTTCTCATTCCCCAACCCCAAAGTAAGTGTACTTCTTGTTTGTTACTGTATTATTCGTGTGTTCACCTATCCAAAGGAATAAATATACTTTATTATATCTAAGACTCATTCAGTTCAACCCAGTAATTTGTGTAACCTTAATACCTGTGACAGGCTATCGTCACAGGCTTAGGTTTGCAAAGTTGCATCTGAACAAACCACAAGACTTCTGGAACAATGTCCTTTGGATAGACGAGAGCAAAGTGGAGATGTTTGGCTATAATGCACAGCGCCACGCTTGGCGAAAACCAAACACATTTTGGCTTTATTTTTGTTATATAAATCATGACACCATAGAATTTAAAGAGGGTGTACTTTTTTTTCACACAACTGTATAAATGTATATGTGTCATGGCTAACACAATTTGGGACACAAATAAGGCAGATTTCTAAAAGCTCAATTGATTTGAATTGAGATTCATTATTATTTTCAGTGGGCCAGCAGAAAAAAATACAACATATCCATGGGTAATGAATTCCACATTGTAACTGCCCTTACTGCCCTTTGTTGCTGGTGAAATCTCCTTTCCTCCAACCTTAAGGGATGACCCTGTGTCCTTTGTACTGTCCTTGGGATGAATAATTCTTGTGAAAGCTCCTTGTACTGTCCCCGAATATATTTGTATATAGTTATCATATCCCCTCTTAAACGCCTCTTTTCTAATGTAAATAAATAGCATTTCACTAGCATTTCCTCATAAATCATATTACCCAACCCCTTTATTAATTTGGTGGCTCTTCTCTACACTTTCTCTAGTTCCATAATGTCTTTTCCAAGGAGTGGTGCCCAAAAGTGTACTCCATATTCAAGATGTGGTCTTACTAATGCTTTATAAAGGGGCATAATTATGTTTACTTCCCTTCCACCATTGCCCGTTTAATGTAAGATATCTTGTTTGCCTTTGCAGCTACTGCATGACTTTGGGCACTATTGCTGCTGTCTACAAGCACTCCTAAATCCTTCTCCATCAAGGATTCCCCCAATGTATCCCCATTTAATATATAAGTCGCCTGTTTATTTTTGTTTCCCACATGCATAACATTATATTTATCTGTATTTAACCTCATCTGCCATTTACCTGCCCAAATTTCCAGTCTCTCCATGTCCTTCTGGAAAGAAATTACATCCTGCTCTGATTCTACTACCTTACACAATTTAGTATCATCAGCAAAGATGGAGACTTTGCTCTCTATGCCAACCTCAAGGTCATTAATAAACAAGTTAAAAAGCAGGGGTCCCAGTACACCAGGTACTTCACTCAAGACTTTAGCCCAACCTAAAAAAGTTCTATTTCTGAACTCTCTGTTTATCCTTCAACCAGTTTTCAATCCAGGTGCAAACATTTTTACTGAGTCCAATTTGCTTTATTTTGTACACTAACCTCTTGTATGGAACCATATCAAAAGTCTTTGCAAAATCTAAGTAGACAACATCAACTGCATTAACTTGGTCTCAATTCCTACTTACCTCTTCAAAGAAACTAATAAAGTTAGTTTGGCATGACCTATCCTTCATAAATCCATGCTGACTATTACTAATAATGTTGTTTTCCATTAGGTATTCCTGAATATTATCCCGTATTAAACATTCAAATAGCTTCCCCACTATTGATGTCCGACTTACAGGTCTGTAATTCCCCGGTTGTGATCAAGCTCCCTTTTTAAATATAGGCACCACATCTGCTTTACGCCAATCTTGTGGTACTGAGCCTGTGAAAATGGAGTCCTTGAATATTAAATGTAATGGTTTAGCTATTACTGAACTTAACTCCTTAAAAATTTTGGAATGTATATCATCGGGGCCAGGTGCCTTATTTACTTTCATTTTCTCAAGCCGCTTATGAACTTCTTCCTCAGTTAACCAATTGTTCATTAATATAGAGGTTGGGGCTTCCACCTGCGGCACAACTATTGCAATTGATTCTTCCCTGGTAAACCCAGAGGCAAAGAATGTTTAATACCTCTGCTTTTTCCTTATCTCCAATAATCTGCCTGCCCATCTCACACTGAAAGGGCCCTATATTTTCTTTTCTATTTTTTTGTTTTGTTATTAAGGTACTTAAAGAAAGTTTTAGGGTTGAACTTCCTTTCTATTGCAATCTTTTTTTCATTATCCATTTTGGCTAATTTGATTGTCTTTTTGCAACTTTTGTTACATTCCTTATAATTCTGATACGATGCCTCCGTCCCTTCTAACTTTAAGAATCTTCTAAACGCCTTCCTCTTCTTTTCCATTTCCACACCTACCTGTTTATTTAGCCACATTGGTTTAGACTTGTTTCTTTAATACTTATTACCCAAGGGTATACACTAATAAGTGTGTTTTTCTAACAATGTTTTAAAGACTGCCCGTTTATCTTCCATGTTTCCCTGCAAAACATCATCCTAATTTATATTTTGTAGATTAGTCCTCAGTTTATTCAAATCTGCCTTTCTAATGTTTAAAGTCTTTGTCGAACCCAAGTAATCTGTTTTTTGGTGATTTATTTCAAATGAGACCATGTTATGATCACTGTTAATATTCAAGTGCAGGAACATTTGGCTATTACTTCTACATTGTTTGATATTACCAAATCCTCTCCTGGTTGGTTCCTCAATAATTTGGATCATGTAATTGTCCTTAAGCACCCCCATAAACCTGTTTCCTTTTGTTGGAATGCTAATCTCATTGCCCCAGTCTATGCCTGGATAATTAAAATCACCCATTATGCAAACATGACCCAGTTTTGATGCCTTCTCCATTTGCAAAAGTATTTTGGCTTCCTCAATCTTGCAGATATTTGGTGGTTTGTAGCATATCCCTACAAACATTTTCTTTGTACCTCCACTGCTAATTTCTACCCACAAGGTCTCTACATTTTCATCATTCCCTTCATAAACATCGTCCCTTATAATAGGCTTTAGATCCGGTTTGACATATAAAACATATTCCACCTCCTCTTCTATTTGCTCGATCCTTCTGAAAAGGGGAATAACCCTCTGAATTAACTGCCCAGTCATGAGTTTCATCCAACCATTGGTTGGGGGTAGAAGGGGTGGGCGGTAGGGTTGTTGTATTTTAATGTTTCTTGGGGATAGGGTGGGTGAATGGGGTTACTTGGCCTAGGATGGTGGTTAGGCCTATTGGGTGGGTAACAGGATGGGTTAACCCCTTTATTACCATAGCGGTCACCACCGCAGTGGTAATGAAGAGGTTAAATCCTCCCGCAACCTTCCTAGTAAAAAACGCTGCAGCACGCACGCACGCACATACACTTCTCAATCTTCCCTGCTGTGCCCAAGCCACCCCTCTTCTAACTCCACAGGCGACCCATCCAACAACATTCACTCTTCAAATTCCTCCCCCTGATCTACAAATCTCTCCATGGTCTTGTCCCCCTTTACCTTGCAGAACTCATCTTTCGCTACACCCATTCTCATCCTCTTCGCTCCCCGACTGCCACAACCCTCACTCCCACCAGCCCCCTGTGCCTCCTCTCAATTGCGATCATTTGCCTTTCTCGCCTTCCTCCACAAGAAAAAGCTCCCCCACCACATCCAATCTTCCCCCTTCCTAACTATCTTCAGAAGTCAACTCAAAACTCATCGGTGCTCCATCGCATTCCATGATCCCCCGTTAACCTCCTTCTATCCCATCAACTCCTACACCCTACCATCACCAATGCCAATGATCTCCCTTACCCTCACCCCTTCCTAAAGTCTCTCCAAAACCATCCAACGTCACCCACCTCACCGATCCATCAACAAGACTAAATCCAGATACCTGAACCCAACCCACAAACCAAGCAAGGTCTCAATGCACCTAATCCGTAGCCCGACCATGATGTTCCCACCACTGCCAAATACGAAGACATCTCAACAATTACTCTATGCCCATAACATGAAATGTTCCATATGTAACCCCACCATTGTTTTACTAACTAATGTACAGCTCCCTGGATAAGGGCCCTAAATAAATGTTATATAAAGAAATAAAATACATTATATACACTATATTTCACTCCAATATTGAAAACAAATTGACAAAATTATTAAACTCTTGTAAACATTTTAATTTATCCAAAATTATACTGTATTTGCCACGCAGATGCTTCCCATTTTTATCACAAATAAAGACATTAAATTATATACCGTATTTCCTCGATTCTAAGATGCACCATTGATTTAATAAAAAAAATTTGGGGGTGGGGGGAGGGAGAAACACTAAATTAAATGTGCAGAAAAAATGTTTTTACTAGAAGACAGTAACATACATTTATCCATACAATTACATATCACTTTCGTCTTCATTATCACATTCAGAGTTTGATTTTCAGTCTAAAGATTCTTCTGCATCACTTTGGGAGTGGTTGGGGTCAGTGTTTTCCCACAGAAGATCATCCTCTGCACCATCAAGTGCATTTGTGATGCAGCATTTCTTAAATGAGTGGTTAGCTGCTTGGAAGAAAACATTTGAAACAATAGCAGACACTCATTCTGCAAGTTTTGATGCCCTCTTACTCTTACCAGAAAGTGTCCTAGGAAGGTTTTCAGATGGCAACCATGCCTCATAATCTTTCTTTAAATGATTTGTTCACTGAAACATCGAGGGGTTGAAGTTGGCTAGTCGTGCCACCAGGAACAACCCCCAAGTCACAATGCATTCTGGCAAACGTATTCTTTAGCTGTTCAGATAAATGTCTACGAAACGCATCAAGAACTAACATACAGGCATACCCCGCTTTAAGGACACTCACTTTAAGTACACTCGCGAGTAAGTACATGTCGCCCAATAGGCAAACAGCAGCTCGCGCATGCGCCTGTCAGCACGTCCTGAACAGCAATACTGGCTCCCTACCTGTACCGAAGCTGTGCGCAAGCGGGGAGACTATAGAGCCTGTTACACATGCGTTATTTACACCAGTTATGCACGTATGTGATGATTGCAGTACAGTACATGCATCGATAAGTGGGGAAAAGGCAGTGCTTCACTTTAAGTACATTTTCGCTTTACATACATGCTCCGGTCCCATTGCGTATGTTAATGCGGGGTATGCCTGTACTGTACTAGATGTGTTATGTAGGGCTCCTGGATGTCTTCTCCTGACGATTTTTACCCAGTCTTCCATCAGCTCAGCCGTCATCCATCCATTTTTTTTGTGCGTGCACAATTCCATCTTTGGGAAAGATCTCATTCTTGGGTATCGTTTTGTGGTTTAAAATGATATAAGGCGGCAACTTTCGGCTATCGGCAATTATCCACGACACACTGCTTTTTATAACCCGGGCTCATGATCTTGACCTCTTTGGCCCCTTTAGGATTGACAGTATAATTCCGAGGCATATCGAAGAATATCTGGGTTTCTCCTGCAATTCCTATTTGCTTAAACTCGTAGTTGTGGTTTTTTTCTTAATTCAATGACGTATCGGTGGAAGGTAAGCAGCTTCTCCTGACAGCTGGAATCTTTTGACAGATAGATGTTCGGCGCCTGAGTGATAGTCCTTCACGACGCATGAATCGGTCGCACCAACCTCTCCTTGCTTTGAAAATGGTGTCATCTATTCCGAGAGATTTGGCAGTTTCTCCTGCCTTTACTTGCGTTGCCTGGCGTGTGACAGACCATCATTCTGCACGTGTCTCAACACAAAACCAAGCACAGCTTCATCTACCTGTGGGTATCTTCCCTTCTTAGGTCCTGTGTAGCACTTGGTTGTTGCTTTACAAGCAAATATGGCAGTGCGGTCCTTCCTCCAGCGATTAATATTTGCTTAATTTATGGTAAATTTACCTCCCGCAGCTCTATTTCCGTGCTCTTCTGCGTACACAATAACTTTGCGTTTCAATGCTGCATCATAGTGAAGTCTTTTTGATGCCATTTTACGTTAAGTCACACTACAACTTTCTGCTCAGCACTACAACCAGGATCCTGCTGGGCACTATGGGAGCTGCGCTAGGGTTGGCAGCAACGTTATTCGATCATGTGACACGGTACTTACGTTGTGTCCCGGGTTCTCCCGCCATCTTGTTGCGCTCCCTCTGCACCTCTGCTCATCTGCCGCCTCTTCCCCCCCACCACCTCCGACGGGTGAGGACAAGTTCCTGTCCCGTTAACACCTGCCGGGCTGAGAGTCGCCCTAGAGTCGTGGGTGGGTGGGGTGTCCGTGGTCTGAGCCGTGGTCGGAGCTGGGTAATACTGCTGTGCTGAGAGCCACCGAGAGTCGTGGGTGGCGGGTTCGTGGTCTGAGCTGGGTAATACTGCCGGGCTGAGAGCCACCGAAAGTCGTGGGGGGTCCGTGGTCTGAGCCGTGGTCGGAGCTGGGCAATACTGCCGGGCTGAGAGTCACCGAGAGTTGTGGATGGGGGGGTCCGTGGTTGGCGCTGGGTAATACTGCTGAGCTGCTGCTGGGTGCAGAAAGCACCCCGCTGCATCTGCTCCAGCTTGGATTTACCTGGCAGACTGTTTTTTTTTAAACAGTTTTTTTAAACATCGATTCTAAGACCCATCCCGATTTGAGACATGTGAAAATGGAAAAAAAAGGTGCGTCTTAGAATTGAGGAAATACGGTAATAGAGACATTGCAGATTTTGATTTGGAAGGGAAGAGAAAGTAGAATTAGGTTACAATAAGAAAAAATAAAAAAAGGTGGACTTGCTATACCTAATATATTAGTATTTAGCATGGCATCACTGTTCCCATATGCTTCAGATTGGATAGTGAATAGAGGAACATTTACAATTCCAGAAATAGAAGCGACAGTTCTGCATCCCTGGTCCCCTTGCTTTAACCTTCATGCTTCGGGGGGGAAATACGTACCAAGTAGTCTAGACGAAAAATATATTATTTAGAGAAACCTGTAGAGCGTGGAGTTTGATTTGGAAAAATAGTGATCCACAAATGAACCCAAATGTGGCAAAAATACTTACCGTTAACACAAAACCCGATGTCCACCATGGCCGCGGTGAATGTCCAATACCTCGGAAAAGACAGGAATAAAACAAATCCAAGATCTCCTAGCTGTCAAACAAAAAACAGTAATAACATTTGAAATACTGATAACAAATTTTAATATAGCACATAAACAAATCTTTATGTTCTTCCAAGTTAGACACTATATAAATGGCAATGAAAAAAAAAATGAGAATTTGGGGGTGAGAAATGATTTTTTGGGCTGCTTGGATTTACCGGCGTTGTATACTTTGAGAATTAAGCATATGTTTTATGATCCTATAATATGCAAAGGGGTACGAAAGGTATGGAAGGGGATAGCAAAAGTTTGGAATAAAGACTACAGCAAGGTCCCGAGTCTCGGCACCCCCGCTTTTCGGCGATACGGCGGTACCGAGAAGGGGGGCCGCCATGGCTCCCGCATGCGCAGAACTGGGCCGGTCCGAGGTCACGCATGCGCAGAACGGGGCCGGTCCGAGGTCACGCATGCGCAGAACGGGGCCGGTCCGAGGTCACGCATGCGCAGAACGGGGGCCGGTCCGAGGTCACGCATGCGCAGAACGGGGCCGGTCCGAGATAGCGCATGCGCAGAATGAGTTTTCCGAGGTTGCTCATGCGTAGAAGGTTCCGCTTTCCGGCGATTTTCGCTTTGCGGCGGGCCCCTAGAATGGAACCCGCCGCATGCCCGGGGCCCTCCTATATTCAGATATAAGTTCCGGTGAAGCTATTGTAGGCAAATGTGGAAAACACTTAAAGCAAGTAAACTCAGTAGCACTGCATGAAATACATATTAAAATATTAAACAGAGCTTACATCGCCCCGAAGCAAAGGAAATACCATGATAGAAGGAGAAGGATCTTAAATGCGACATGGCAGGGCAGATTTTCTCCATTGTACATGGTGATGTGGTAAAACAGCTCTATTCTGAAATAAAACTATTAATTGCATAAATAATACATTAAATCTCAAGAAAACTAAAAATCATAAGGCAACATTATTTTGGAATTTTGAAGAATGGGGAATTAAAATTGAACGAGAGAAATCTGCCACCTCTGGTAATAGTTCTAATAACTCTAGCAAATACATGAATAGTAAGACAATGGATACACTAATCTTCCCCATTTACAGAAGATTTTCAGAAAGAAATGCTTTTGATGATACAATATACAATATAATAGGAGGCATGCCTGCATGGGCACAGAAGGCTGGGGTGGGGAAGGCAGGGGCAGGGAAGGCAGGGGCGGGGAAGGCTGGGGCGGGGAAGGCAGGGGCGGGGAAGGCTGGGGCGGGGAAGGCTGAGAAGGCAGGGGTGGGGAAGGCAGAGGCTGGGAAGGCTGGGGCGGGGATGGCAGGGGCGGGGAAGGCTGGGGCGGGGAAGGCTGGGGCGTGGGAAGGCTGGGGCGGGGAAGGCTGGGGCGGGGAAGGCAGGGGCGGGGAAGGCTGGGGCGGGGAAGGCAGGGGCGGGGAAGGCTGGGGCGGGGAAGGCTGGGGCGGGGAAGGCAGGGGCGGGGAAGGCTGAGAAGGCAGGGGCGGGGAAAGCAGGGGGCGGGAAAGGCAGGGGCGGGAAGGCAGGGGCGGGGAAGGCTGGGTCGGATAAGGCAGGGGCGGTGGGGCGGGGAAGGCAGGGGCGGGGGCGGGGAAGGCAGGGGCGGGAAGGCAGGGGCGGGGAAGGCAGGGGCGGGAAGGCAGGGGCGGGGGGCGGGGAAGGCAGGGGCAGGAAGGCAGGGGGGCGGGGAAGGCAGGGGCGGGGGACGGGGAAGGCAGGCGCGGGAAGGCAGGGGCAGGGGGGCAGGGGGCGGGAAGGCAGGGGAAGGTGGGTGGGGAAGGCAGGGGTGGGGAAGGCAGGGGCTTGAAGGCAGGGTCGGGGAAGGCAGGGCAGGGGGTAGGGGGACGGGGAAGGCAGGGGGGCGGGGAAGGCAGGGGCGGGAAGGTGGGGAAGGCAAGGGTGGGAAAGGCAGGGGTGGGGGGGTGGGAAAGGCAGGGTCGGGGGGTGGGGAAGGCAGGGGTGGGAAAGGCAGGGGCGGGGGGGTGGGGAAGTCAGGGGTGGGAAGGCAGGGGCGGGGAAGGCAGGGGCGGGGGGATGGGGAAGGCAGGGGCAGGGGGGCGGGGAAGGCAGGGGCGGGAAGGCAGGGGCGGGGGGACAGGGAAGGCAGGGGCGGGGAAGGCAGGGGTGGGAAGGCAAGGCAGGGACGGGTTTGTGCCGGGGGGGGCTGAGCTTTGTCGGGCGGCGGAGTCACTGCGAGGTTTGTGCCGGGGGGGGGGGGGGCTGAGCGATGTCAGGTGGTGGGTGGGGAGTCACGGGAAGCTGCGGGGTTTGTGCCGGGGGCGGCTGAGCGATGTCGGCGGGAGAGACGCGGGAGGCTGCGGGGTTTGTGCTGGGGGAGGGTGGGGCTGAGCGATGTCGGGTGGCGAAGACACGGGAGGCTGCGGGGTTTGTGCGGGGGGGGCTGAGCAATGTCGGGCGGGAGAGACGCGGGAGGCTGTGGGGTTTGTGCGGGGGGGGGGCTGAGCGATGTCCGGCGGGAGAGAGGCGGTAGCCAGCAGGTGCGGGGTTTGATGGGGTGCGGCGGGTGTGAGGAGTTTGGCTGAGGCGCGACGGGGGTAGTTTGGGTGACGGGGTGGAGGTGAGGCGGCGGTGCGGCTGCAGGTGAGGCGGCGGTGCGGCTGCAGGTGAGGCGGCGGTGCGGCTGCAGGTGAGGCGGCTTTGGCTGAGGCAGGTCAGGACGGTATGGGTGCCCGGCGTGTGGCTCTCACGCGGTGTGAGGAGGATGTGAGGGTGTGCGTAGCCGTGTTGCTGACGTCACCCCACCCTGCAGGCCAATCACAGCAGGTGAACAAACCCACGCACAACCAAACTTTCAATTTTATATATATATAGATAATGTCTTGCTAAGGCTGCGCTTATAGTGTCGGCAACAGCGATAGCGACGTTGTGTCAAAACAAATGCATTTCCGCCAGCGCCTGCGCTTACAGTGGACGCGACGGCGACAGAGCGACTGCGCTACCAAAAATCTGGTAGTCAGTAGTAATTGATTTTTGGAGAGACGGTCTCCACATGTGACAGGCTACGAGCCAATCAGGGAGCTTCTCCACCCGTCTGCCGCCCCCCTTGCTGACGTCACTGGCCTGGCAGCCAGCGATGTCCTCAAAATCTAAAATACAACTTTTGCAATGGCGTCGTCATCGATCGCGTCACAAGTCTGTATAAGCGCAGGCCTAGGATACGTTATATTCTTGTCAATGATTCATTTCTCTTCTTTTAAAAATAAAATAAAATAAAATAATGATTGTATGCTTGCATTGCACTGTTCTGTGTGATCTTTATCATTTTTGATTTGAGTATCAAGAAAAATGTGAAATACAAAAAATTAATTAAACAAAACACCTCCAAACACAGGAGGTTGTTGATTTCTTCAAAAGGCTGGAAATGACCCCCAGCCAGCATGATAACGGCACCTCACTGCATGCGATTCTAAACCCAATTCTCAATCAGAATGTTGCAGCCTTCTGTCCCCCAAAAAATGATAAGATGAGCTTCTCTCAAACATTAAAGGAGCAGTCCACGCTGCTCGGTATTTTTTGAGGGGGATATTTTTTTTAATTACCTGAACCAGGGGGGTCTTTAGAGTTGAACTGTGGTGCCCTGACCTCTGAGGATCCATTTGTTTTCCGCGGTATGAGCAGCGGGCAAGAATATTTGCCCACTGGACACAAAATGATGCCAGGGCTCCCTCTGGTGGCCAAAATAAAGTTGCAACGACTTTATTAGATGACCCTTCGACATTCTAAGGGCTGTTATATAGTGTGTGCGGCCGCGCATGCGTGCCTGTGCGAAGGCGCTTGCACGTGCCGCACACGTTTTGTGAGTATACTGTGTGCGCGACTGTATGTATGTATGTATGTATATGTATATGTGTGTGTGTGTTTTCAAATAAATAAAACCTGTAATAATTTTTTTTTAATAATGTTGAACATACATACACACACATACACACACATATACACTCATATACTTACATTTTCAGCGGCGGTAGCGGCTCGATTTCTTTCTTTTTTTCTTCTTTCCCGCGGTTGGCCGGTTCCACTCTCCTTGCCGTGCGCGGGGCACCATTATAGAAAGGCTGACTGACGTCAGCCAACTATAAATTCTGCGGGCACGCACGGTTGTAGCGCGCGCCCGCACTATAGAACGGGCCTAATTGTGACATATTTGTAGCTTTGTGTGTTTCAAAATCGGCACAAAAAATACAAATACCTTGAGAACTGAGGGCTCCCCAGAGGCCACGGAACCACAAATCCGCTTTGAAGCACCTCCCAGTTGATCTAAAGTTAGAAAATATATATATATATTTTAAGCCGATTTGCTGCTTTCAATATTTATTCCAAATTGAATTACAAACGTATGCGTGGTCATTTCCTCTATGGGCAAGAACATCCACGCCTTGGAAAATAAACTCAACAAGGTCACTGTAAATCACCGCATGAGCGACCAAGAACTACAAACCCCGAAAACTCCGGTCCAGGATCTTTCAGAACAAGAAGACTCAGGGGGCTATGCACTAAGCTCCGTTAAGTCACTTTTAGAGCGCAAAGTGCTCTTAGAACGTGCTTTTGTGCTCAACCCGATGCACTAAGCAACGCAAACAGGCACTTTGCGCTCTAAAAATGACTTTTTTCAGGATTTTTTTCTAAGTCCAACTTTGCTCGTTCGCAACTCTGTTTGCGTTAAATTCTGCCCTTAAGCGGGATGCACTAAGCCACGCAACCTTAGCGTACGCGAAAGTTGCGTTGATCAGAACACGTCAGGTCAGAGTAGACGCAAAGAAATCTGGACTTAGAAAAAATTATTGCTTTTCATTTTTGCATGCGCAAAACCCATACAGCAGGGAGCCCGGGGGGTCGCGCGGGTGTCCCCGGCTGACCCCGCTGGGGTCCGGGGGTCGCCGGCTTACCAAGCGGGGGTCCCCGCGGGAGTGCGGGGGTCCCTGCGGGAGTACGGGGGTCCCCACGGCCATCCCGGGGTGCCCGCGGGAGTCCCGGGGTATCCGCGGGCCTGCGGTACCAATGTTGCGCCTCCAAAAATAATAAACAATAATTATAACTAAATACACCCCCCTAACACATACTATACAGTAATGGGCAAAATTACTATTATCCACATATGGATAATAATGCATTTGCCCATTTTAAATACATATAACATTCAATAAATACAGTAAAAACATATTACACTTACCTTTTACAGGCACCCACGATGAAGGCCGTCTTCATCCTCATCTTCATCCTGCACATGCCCCTCCGGTGCTGCAAAACATGCACAACAATCACAATAGCCAATGTAATGTCCCCTAACCCCTTAATCACCTATAGTGGTTATTAACCGCTACAGGCATTAAGGGGTCAACCCACCCTCACCCACCACTCGGGAGGCCTACATAACCTCCCCCACTAACTCCCCACCCCGTGAGGCCTAACCACCCTCACCCACTACCCACAAGGGAGGCATACCCACATACCCTTGGGGCCAATACCCCCTACCCCCAGTACCCACAATAAAAACAATAAACAGCCCCACAATAAACATCATTCTATTTATTAAATACATAACCCACCCCCTGTGCCCCCCCATAAATACATGATTTATCATTTTACATACAGGGTTCATACACCAGCCCCATGCGAGTCCCCGGTGGGCCTGACGAGTCACCTGACAGACCTACAGGTTACCAGCAACTTGTTTCATACAGGTTCTGGAGGCCTGTTGGTGGGTCCCGCCAGGCGCCATGGCCCCCAGGTGGTCTCCGCGGGTCACCGTGGGCCACAATTGGGTCCCCACGGTAGGCCTGCGGATGTCTGGGAGCCCCGGGTCAGACCCACAGGTGTCTGAGGGGCCTCGGGTGGTTCCCACGGGGGTCTGGCGACCCACGGGTGGGCACTACGGGTCTGTGGTGCCCCCACAGATGTGGGGCTACCGGTTCTTCCCCGCAGGTGTCCCCCATGGACCACGCAGCCTGGTACCCGTGAGATACCCGAGGATACCTCAGGTGGTCTCCAGAGGTCTCACGCAGAACCAAGGAACAAAGCCTGCATGTAAAAAAAATAAACCGGGCCTATACATTAAATACATACATGCACCCCCCCCAACACATACAGTACAATAATGTGCAAAATAACTATTATCCAGATATCGATAATATATTATTTGCCCATTATGAAACACATAAAACATGCATAAATCAAAACATGAATTTTTATCTTAAAATCACCACATAGCATGTTAAAATAAATCCAGCATCGATTGTAAATATAAACAACAAATCAGCAGCTAAACAAATGTATATGAAATGTCACACAATTGCATTGAGTGTGTACATGATGCAATTAATCTGTGCATCATGTAACACTATGCAAAATATATGTAACAATAAAATACAATATGAACAATGTCCCCTAACCACCAATGCCATCATGAAAATCAAATAGAAACTAAGCAAAATCAATACAATTAGCATCAATCAATCAATTTCCTCAAACAATTACAATACAATACAAATCAATTATACAATTCCCTATTCAATTCCTAAAGACAAACCATTGCCAAAACAATTCTAATTTAAAGTAACCACCATCATTCTAATCTAAGTACCATAAAGAAGCCATTACAATTAACCTGTAACTAAATACAAATTACATTATTCACAACAATGACAAAATAAAGCTGATAAATACATTAGCCATACATGAAAAGAACATAAACATTAGCAAAACAATCAATTATTATCCCTGTATGTCTATCCATACAAATAGATAAACATAACATACAGGGGCAATAATAGAGCATAAAATACAATGCATTTACATACAAAAATCACATAGAATACACCCATTCAGTGTCCGTGAATGTATGTATATACATAGATACATTCACGGGCATTAAATGGGACTGAAAAAATAAAAGACATGAATCAAAAATAAAAAAAACCTGTAAAAGTAAAAATAATACACTTTTCTTTTGTTTACTCACCATTAGATGTCCACTCACCGAAATCCAGGCGACCCGGAATCACATGAACCAATCCACAGGTAAACCATAAAATAAAAAATCATTACAATCCATAACGGTGTCTTGTTCTTCTATTTGTAATCCTTCCCGTCTGTCTTGGGGTCTTCTTTTCTTCTTTGGGGTCTTCTCCGGCTTCTTCCGTCTTCTTACGCCACGCCCTTCTTCTCTTCTTAGGAGGGGAGATGTTCCCTCCTCGGCGATTAGCTTCAAAATGAGGCGACATAGGCTTTTATAGGCCTATGACGTCACATTTTGGTCAAATGTTTCCCACGGTCCTGATTGGGCCGTGAAAAACATGTGATTTTGCCGAACAAAAAAAAATGATGACGTCATTTAAAGGCAATGAGAGCACAGCCAATCAGCCAATCAGAATGGCTGTGCTTCAATTGCCTTTAAGATGACGTCATGAAAAGATGTGCCGGCCTCACATGGTACGGTAGCCAATTAGAGCGTGGGAACTCCATCCCAACTCTGATTGGCTCTAGTAGACCATGTGACAGAGGCTTGGGGGAGTAAGGGGGGGTCCTTCCGGGCGCCGCCATCTTAGGCGCCGCGAGGCAGCTGCAGCCTGCCTGGCCACTGCCTGTTGCCCCGCCAGGGAGGGAGGTGAGTGGAGCGCCGGGGAGGGAGGTGAGTGAGCGCTGGGGAGGGAGAGAGAGGTGAGTGCCGGGGAGGGAGAGAGAGGTGAGCGCCGGGGAGGGAGAGGTGAGCGCCGGGGAGAGAGAGAGGTGAGCGCCGGGGAGGGAGAGAGAGCTGAGCGGCGGGGAGGGAGAGAGAGCTGAGCACCAGGGAGGGAGAGAGGTGAGCGCCAGGGAGGGAGAGAGAGGGATGTGTGTGTGTGTGTGGCCGATGGGGAAGAGAGTGGCAGTTGGGTGACGTCAGACCCACCAATCTGATTGGCCAGAAGCTGAGGACCAATCAGATTCACCGCAGATAGCACTAACCTTTCGATTTTATATATTAAGACTAGCTGATATACCCGGCGTTGCCCGGGTGTGGAAGGGTAGGGGGCATGGGGTGGAAGGGCGGGGTGGGGGTGGAAGGGCGGGGGGGGGATTGGAAGGGCGGGGGGGTGGGGAAGGGGCGTGGAAGGGCACGGCATGATCAACTTCTTCATCAGCATTAGCCTCCAACACCCTCACCTCCAGGAGTGCTTTTGGTGGCTGTGGTCAACATGGTTCCCACATCTGGTGGACCTGCCCTAAGAGAGACCACCCCCAAATTTAACAAGACCTGGGCCCCCTGATTAACGCACGAAGGGAGAAACAGACGCAACCTAAACCAGGTTTTACTGTGAAGATGCAGTGTAGTTGCCTCGCATGGTGAGCAGATGGAGTGGCCAGGACGCCTGGGGTGTCATTTCATGAGAGCCCCCCTCATTCCCCCATTATTTCTTCAATTGTTTGTTGGATGATACTACAAATGTGCAACGGTTTTGCGGTAAGCATGTACTGTGATGTATATTAATGCAAATATGCAGTGTTGGTTCCCCTGATATTGTTTTCTCACATTTTTCTTTCTGTACCCTGAAAAACCTAAAAAAAATAAACAGTTGAAAAAAAATCCAACTTCAATAATAATAATAATAATAATAATATATATACACACAGTATATATTATGTACAGTATGATGAAATCTGGACAAATAATTTGAAGCAAAGATAAATAAATATATTTATTGATTTACAGTAAAAAGTAGAATACTTAAACAAAGAGAGGGAGAAGAGCTTCCATCAATTATTTTCTCAGGTATCTTTGCCTTTTTCTGCAACAACAAAAAAAACCCTAAATAAACATCACAAACAACTGCACACAGAGGGAGGGCTGGGGCTTTAAAAAATAAATAAAGTATTGACATGAAGACGTGTCTGTAGCTTTAAGCACACAAAGATACACGTGGTTAGGGAAAGAAATACCTCAATAGTCTCACCTGGGGTCCAAGTGTATTTATCTGTGTACATTATTTGTATCCATGTTTTATATTAAACGTATGGGAATTTCTGCTTATGTTTATTTGTTTATTTTAGAAAACCTCTCCCTGTGTATAATCCTTTGCTGGAGATTTCAAAACCCAACAAATCATACAGCAGTGAGTCCGAGGCCCGGCCCAGCACACTGCCAGAGACTGCCCTGGCATGCTGCCAGAGACTGCCTAGCGATCGAAGAGTACGAGGGCTGGAGCCAGTAATAAGAAATACGTGACCAAATGTGCATGCGCGAAAACAAATTCTGGCGCATGCGCAGTAGGATCCGGTCCCGAGTACGCATGCGCAAAAACAAATTCCGACACATGCGCAGTAGATTCGGCTCCCGAGTGCGCATGCGCGAGACCAAATTCCGGCACATGCGCAGTAGGACCGGGTCCCAAATGCGCATGCGCGAAAACAAATTCCGGCGCATGCGCAGTAGATTAGGGTTCCGAGTGTGCATGCGCGAGAACAAATTCTGGCACATGCGCAGTAGAATCTAGTCCCGAGTACGCATGCGCGAGAACAAATTCCGAAGCATGCGCAGTAGATTCGGGTCCCGAGTGCGCATGCGCGAGACCAAATTCCGGCGCATGCGCAGTAGATTCGGGGTTTTAATGCGCGAACACCAATTCTGGCTCATGCGCAGTAGGTTCGGGTCCCCAGTGCGCATGCAAGGAAACAAGATTAAGCTTTAAGAGTCCCACGTGTAGAACTACAATACATTATAATACAGCCTCTTCATCACGGTCTCTCATTATTGTAATCGCGGTAGTTTCACTATCCGATACATTGCTTTTTATCGTCCTTGAATAAATTATGATTACTGGTGTCCGCTGCAATCTCCAGTCTCTCCTCTCTGTGTAGATGTGTCTCCCTTTTCTTTGTTATGTTGATATATGCCCTTATGCCCCTTCCAAGGCTTGATACTGGGTAGAGCAAATGGAACGGTCTTGGGCATTTTGACTCCGCCAGCGTTTTGCCGCAGGGACACTCCACCATTTCACCCACTATGAAGGCAAGTCCCTAACCTTATCGCTAATCTGACTCCTTACCCTAAAAACCTTTAACCCCTAATAAAAGCTTTAACACTAAAGCCCCTAAAGTTAACCCCAGGGGGCTGCCATGTGGAAATGCATTACTATGAAGAGGGGCAGTATCCCAGAGTCTTCCCCAAAGGGAAGCTGCGGCCTGCACCATGCTGTAACCAAGAAGAGGTGTGGGGGGTAGTGTCTCGAGGGCTCCATCCGAGGAAACTACGGCCTGCACCGTGCTATTCACTTTTGTGTGAGCGGGCAGGCATCCGAGGAGGGGCGCTTGATCCGCAGGCAGCCTGAACCTCCGTTTGAGGAGCTGCAGCCATGCTAACGCGCCCCCGCCAAAGAGGAGCCGCATACATTTCTGTGCCGTTGCAAAATGGTTCAAACTTCACCAGCAACAAAGGAAAGGGTTCTTTACAGTAAGGGCAGTTACAGTGTGGGATTCATTACCCATGGAGACTGTGATGGCAGATACAATAGATATGTTCAAACAAAGTTGGACATCTTTTTAGAAAGGAAAGGTATACAGGGATATACCAAATAAATGAACATGGGAATGATGTTGATTCAGGGAGAAATCTGATTGTCAAGAAGGAATTTATTTTTCCCCTTATGAAATATCATTAAAGGATATGTCACTGGGGTTTTATGTTTAAGTACCTGTCGTCTAAATTTAGCATAGTGGTAAAATAATAAGTGCAATTAGCGCTTGTGTGAACAATATACAGTGATATACAAACAATAAATAAACCAAAACCTGTGTTCCCTGACGAAGAAACCCATCAATTGGAGTTTCGAAACGCGTAGGAAGGTTTTTGGCCATCCAGGGACACCGTAGCAGTGCTAACCAGGCGGTGACGTCAGCGGAGGAGACGATCGGAAGAAACTCTGTCGGCAACGAGACCACGAGGATTGTAGGAGATCTCCCCGCACAAACAGACGTTTGCACCCCACGGCGAGCGGTGATTTCTGGAGTAAAAGACCCAGAACCATTGTACATGTCCTACTCATGGTCGGTGAGTAGGATTTCAGTTTTACCAACGGCGGAGCAGTACAGCTTCCTTAAGCACAAGCGCTTGGAAGTTTTCTTTCATTTATCTTACCAGTAGATTGATCAACTGTTTTATTAACACTTTTATATCAATTGTAGTATCAATTGTTTTAATCAATAAATGCTCTTTATACATTATTCATCATAATATCAATTGTCCTAAGGGTAATACACTATTGCAGTGTTCTTTGCATTTCTTTGTCTCCCTCTCTGAGGTTACCAGCACAAGAAGAGAACTTTTGCACAAAACTCTATTTCCATTTCCAGCCTCAGCGCCATAGGAGGTTACTCCACACATAAATTTAGCATAGGTTGAACTTTATGGACATATGGATATGTCTTTTTTTCAATCTTATCTACTATGTGACTATAGGTGTTGCACGATACTGTTTCAACCTGTGCCTCACATGGAGGCCATAATCGCGGCCAAGCACGATCACGGCCCAGCGCTGGGGCATTAACACAACAGGGGGCATTTAAACTTGCAGGAGATTCTGGAACCCAATACGGAGGCCTGTACCTCGGGAAGCAGGGGGTCCCCAGACCTCAAAGTAATGTGGTTCAGCTCTGGAGACCCCCTGCTTCAATCCTACTGTACTGATTACAAATAAAAAATAGAAATGACATTTTTAAAGAGCTGTGCTTGGAGACGCAGTGAGAGGGACCTCTTCTCTCTGCGCGTCTCTTCCAGACTGGTGCAGCCCGGTAGGATTAACACAGTGGGAGTCTCATTCAGAAGTAGGGACCTCCCGCTGCATTAATCGTTATAGGCAATTAGTGTACTGAGTTTTTGGGCGTGGGGAAGCCGCGATTGGTTCGGCATCAGTTTCCTTGCGCCCAAAATGAACTTAAATAACACTCCATCGATATGTAATATACAGTAGTATTTACATTATTTCTTCTGTGTTTTTCTTTTCTTGTTATGTTCTATTATGTATATTACTAATGTATTCTTGATCACAGATTGATGTATATTTCTTCGTACAGGTATATGTTGTTACGAGGTTGTGTTGATACATTGCCGCCATACTGTTGCTCCTCCTCTTCTGTCTCCGGCTGGTTTCTGGTGCCTGTTTTGGGCTCCATAGCATCACTGGCCTTGTGTTGTCATCACGTTCATGACATTGTGACATCTTTGGTTCCATGTTGTCATCAATTGGAAGTTCCAGGTGCCCGGGTCCTGGCAATAATGTCCGGAAGGAGGTGTGACTTTAGTGGTGTTATAAATATTGGTATGTATTCATATATTTTGTACCCCTGATGAAGGTGCAGGTATGCACTGAAATGTTGGACACTTTTTTGAATCCTAAGTCATTAAATTGACTGACTTGACTTATAATAATAATAATTTAGATTTTATCTTGTTGTGCTTGACTCCATCCTTATTATTATTAGTGTCACATTAGTAGCTTAAAAGTGCTAAACAACCCCCGCCTAAACAACCTTTTTCTTTTAACTTATAAAGCCAAATGGCTTAAGTGGTGCAAATCTTTTGCAAGACGATTTCTGTTAACGCCTTCAAATAGTACATTTCCCTTGATCCAGTAGAATTCAATAAATTCCCATTGTAGCTAGGGAATGTAAATTGGGATGCAATAGCTAGAGAAAGTGTTTGTATACAGTAGCTTGTAAAAGTACTGTATATCATGATACAGTAGCTATGGAAAGTGTGTTGATATACAGTAGGTACGGAAGGTATTTTGGGATAAAGTAGCTAGGAAATGAACAGTATATTGAAAGACACAAAAAATAAATAAACATGCTCTTTGTGACAAATCCAATATTGATGCTGGGGTATTTCCAGCTGACCAAGGTGGAACATGTGCACATTTCAATTCCACTTCTCCATATTCAAATAAAGCAAAAGGTACAACACATACAATTATGAATTTCATTAAGGAATTCCAGAATTTTCTATTGTAGACGTCTGGGAAGTTATGTTATCACAGTCCCCCCAAATAAAGCTTATTTCTTAATACAAGAACCACCCATGGACTGTCATGAGGTAAAAGCAATGATTGGACACGATTGCACCTTTAATGGTGTAGTTTCACCGAGTAAGAAAGAGATCAAATGGCTTTCATATGCAATTGAGGATCAAGAACGAATTATACTATATATGTATGTTTTATTAGATAAAACTCCAACTGGGTTCCCAGCACTCTTAGATAAAATAAAGAATAAATGTCACTTGGGTATGCCCAATTTTTTTTTACTACGTTAAAGTCATGATAAAGGACATTCAGAAATGTGACTTGAACGTATAATATCAGTATATGTACACATAAATGTGTTACTGGCTGTAATAGGGACTTATCACTGTTTGAGAGAAACTGCCTCTAAATCCAACAGTGTGCTGGTTAATTGCGCACAGGCAATCAACCAGACTCCACCTGACTGATTAGGACTTTTAGAAAAAACTGATGTGAGAAACAGGAGAGATTTCTTAGCTCACATTTGGGCTGACATAAGGAGAAGGAGGACTGCAGAGATTTCCTTAGCCCACAACTGGGCTGACCTGAGGAAAAAAATGATGTCTTGAAGCACACAGAAGGACTGTATGCTGACACCAAGACAAGGGGACAAGACCTCTATACCTGGACACAGAGAGTGCCATAGCACACAAGGGTGCTGACCCAGGAGAACAGAGAGGCCTTCCCCTACAGCAGGAACAACAGAAACATATAAGAGACTTTCTTGTTGGACTGTTATGTATGTATGTGTATATATATAAATATATATATATATATATATATATATATAAAATATATATGTATGTTTAGGGTGGTAACCAGCTTAGCTACCCACCCAGTTAGAAAGGGCTGGAGTAAAGGTTTAGTTATTCTCCAAAGTGGAGTAGGCCTTTATTTTGTTTCTTTTTGTATGTTTTGCCTTGTTAAAGGAACAGGCACAATAAAGCCAAGATATAATCTCACCCTAATCGGCCTCCATTAAATGTACCTCTGCACACATCTTACACTGGCTAATAAATCTCTAGCAAAGAACAAAGAGATACACAGTGAACACAAACACACAGTGTAAACAAATAGTGAAGGATGTAGATCACACAAAGCACAAATCAAGAACTGCAAATTGGAACATCATTCGCAACAGGGGAATGCTACAGTACACAATTAACAATAAATGAGGCAAGGGCGGGGGAGGGAAAAAAGGGAAAGGAAAGGGGAAGGAAGGGAAATAAGTACAGGGAAAATAAAGGGGGGCAACATTTGGGGGCGGAGGTTAGCCCTTTCTTGTGGCCCGTTCCCAAAGACCAGGTGGGTCTGTGGTACAGCTCAACCCCGTTATAACACGATCCGCTTATAATACCGATGCAAGAGTGGCTCCCAATTTTTGTATTTATGAACACTTTACAACAAGATTATTGGTATCTTAAATACTTTATTGTACAATGCATACAATTATACATTATTTCTAACGCGATGTGATTCTTTGGACCCCAAGCACAGTGTTATAAGGGGGTTGAGCTGTACTTCCCTTGAGACCCTCAAATAAAACCTCATTTAAGAGCAGTACACAGATAAAAAAAAATGGGTGTAGTCCCAATGAAGTAAATTCTATATACCACAAGGCCTGTGTAATGGCCCAAGACATAGAAAAGCCATAAGGGCAACAAGGTAGTTACACAAAAAGCACCACAGCTGGTATAAAGACAAGCTGACAGAGTGCAAAGTAAATGTTCCTAAAAGCCTGTAAATTGGGCAAGTAGGTGTCCAAAATGCACAGAAATTCCTCAGGGGGGTTAATGATATGTGAGCAGTTCTGAATTGTTGTGGAGGGGTCATCAGTGCCAATTATAACCACCTGTGTGTGAAAATAATTTGCACCTATTGAATTAGAAATCAATTTTTTGGCAAGGTTAGGCCTAGGATATAGTAGGTTCAGCCTCGCTGAGGCGGACTGAGCCGCACTGAGCAGATGCACTAACCCCCTGCATCTGTCATCAGCGCGGCTTTAGCAGCCGCTTCCGCATGCGTGCTGATGCGTGCGGAGGCTGAGAAAATTTGAGCAGACAGGGAAGTTTGAAATTTGCCGCTCGGGGAAGCGGTCACGTGACCGCTCATATCCAATGGTAGCGAGGGACTAGCCCCGCCTGCCGCTCCGCCTCCTGACACGCCTCCGCTCCGCCTCTGCTCCGCCTCCACCCCGCCCCCAGAGCGCGCTCACTGCCTCGCCTGCCAGAACAGAAAAAAAGCACCATTTTGAGCAGGCGAGGCAGAGCAGGAGTGCTGATCAGTGCGGCCCGAGGCACCATGCCCGAGGCCTTATGAGGAGCAATAAGATAATCAACTCGAATGTATAGGATGTAGTGTATTAAATTCTGCCTCTCAAACAGTTTGTTTATCTTACTTCAAACAAAATCAGCCTGATCTGGAGCGGTTAACCTCATTCAGCTAATAAATCTCTGTAAAATCAGAAACAACGTGATTAACAGGTTAGGACACAACCTCGAGCAGAACAATAAAATGACATTTTACATGCTTTAAGGCACACAAATTGGGTCTTGAACTCTTGATATATAACCGCATAAGGGGATTACTCATGTTCCATCATAGTCTGGTACATTTTTTAATATGAAAATGCATTCTCATCATGAATCATTTTTTTAATTTCACCATTTGTATATCTGTATCTAACTGTGCACTCTACCCCACCCCAAATGAGTCAGAGTTAGTGTTGCAGGACCAATGCAACGACACGTGGGTTATCTGAGTAGGCTTGTTTATTCAGCCACAAAACCATAGAATACAAAAAAAGAGCTTCATTAAGCATAGGTGTAAAGTAAAATAAACCACCTTAAAACAGTCTGGCTAAATAATCCATAACAGGTTTTTGACCTTTTCAAAGGGCGGTTCAAGTCCAAGAAAAAAGCACAAAGAACCAGAGTAAGGCCGCATCCGTACTCCGCGCGATCGACGCGAACAAAAGGCCGTACCTCTATGAGGCAGGCCATAGAGCGCGCAAGCGACAAAGCGCGACCACGATTTCACAGCAGACAAAAAAAATGTGTTTTTGTGGCGCAACTGTCGGGTCACGTGAGCGGTTCAGCCAATGAGGGCGAACCAGCTTCGTGACGTCACCGCCACGCCTCCCCGTCGCGCGCGTCAGACATTTTACAGGCCACGGATCGCTCAAGCAACACGGCGCGCGTGACGCCATGCGCTCCGTCGGGCACCTACTATATCCGAGGCCTAATTGTCACACTGTAACAGACCTTGTTGCCGGCTTGTCTCCCTCCAGCGTTTCAGAATGTGCTTCTCCAGTTCAGACAGGAACAAGAGGGAACTCTGGGTTCTTGAAGCCCCTTAACGAGGCAGCTGGGACCTGGTTAATTAACCCATCCTTTTCTCAAACTGGGATTAACCAGGTCACTGCTGGACTCCGAACCTATATATAAATCTCCTAGGCATAGTGTTGGGATAGTGAATCCAACCTGTTACAGTTAGGAACAGTGTCATCCTTAAATCCCGATAGACTATAAGGATAAATGATCCCCTGTACTCCAAAAAAATCCATAATTAACTGTTGCAATTACACTATTTCTTACACATAAACATAGGGGTTTGTGTACTTAGGTTAAAGCTCGAGCAGATGCTTATATTTTATTATTACCTAATCCACGGGACTGCTGGAGCTATTCTCTGGCACCCAAGATATTTTGCATTTGTACCACTGGACAAGTAGTGGCCTCCTAGGTCAGCCCGGTGCCCAACATAGAAATGTGATGATTTCAGGAGCTGACGTGCGACTTATGTCGGGGATTTGCTAAACTCCAACACGGGGCATCGGAGCTTGATCCCACGTCAACTGCCATCGTCTTGAAAGGAAGTAAGCATGGTATCAAGCTCCGATAACCCTTTCTGAAGGTCGGTGAATCTGACCCTTAGTATTGGTCACAAAAGCAGGTAGAAAAAAAAAGCAGAGCGCTACCAAAGAGTATGTGAGAGATCCAGAGGGGGCTCATATATAAAAAATAGAAAACTTTATCGGATCATACAAGACCCCCAAAGAGGTAAAATACACACCGATGCGTAACACGTTGTCTTTGGTAGTGTTCTGCTTTTTTTCTACCTGCTCTTCACCTCCCTAGCGGATTCTGCACACTATGGGACCCCCATGGAGTTCCAGGACTGGCAGGAATGCTTTATATATATATAAAATCAGGGAGAATGGTACCTGGTGGCAGTAAATACAAATAGCCAGGATGGTACAATAAACATTTCCCCAGATAGATAATATATGAGTCCAGTATATGACATAGTCCAGAGTTGAAACAGGAATAAACAACTCACTTTTTTTTTTTTTTTTTAATCCCGAGCATTCCTGTCAGTCCTGGAACTCCATATATATATATGTAGCCCTTTTTCTGACACCTTCCTTAGGGACTACTGGTAACTGCACAACACCTGTGGCTCCAGGAGATCTGAGCCTCCGCTAGCTGGGAGCCTGGGGTAAGGGTTCTAGCGCAGCGCCTCCACTTGCCCAGGATCCCAATTACGTAAGATCGCCCTGAGCAAGAAACATACCAACAATGCATGCAACCAAGTTTACTGTGCATAGTCAACCATATCTTACTCTCTATATAACATCACACATAACTTATATACTTATACTATAATGTTAGAGTCCTTATGCTACCGTGGCTCAGCCACATTCCTAGCGAAATTGTCCCGTATCACAGTGGCTCCGCCACGCTCTATAGAGTGTTGTCCTTGTAAGAGGTTAGCTAATATACTCAGTCCGCTAGCCACTTGCTAGTGTCACTACTAGAGTTATTCCTAAGGCGGGATCAGCGCCTGATGACCGGTGTTGGTGCACTTGCTTTACAATTGTACCTTCCGGTCACGGCGGTGACCGGTGCCTCTTCGCAAAGGGTCCGTTGCCTCCGCTCAGAACCTCCGGATGTCGCGGTGCCCAGCCGTCTGATCCCAGATGACTGTGACTGTCCACAACTCTGTGCGCTGTCCTTAACTAAGGTGACAATTCCTTCCTCTATCGGGCGTCCCTGCAGTACAGCAGCCTACTGTGACTCAGGGAAACTTCCTATGGGCCTGGGGAGTAATAGCTGGCCTATGCAGGCGGGTCACGGACCCCCTGCACTCACACTACCTCCTCTCGCTCGGTCCCGAGCTCCTCTGCCTAGCGTGGTCTCTCACCCACGCTTCCTGTTCCTGCTTTCTTAATCCCCTCCCCCTCATTGGCTCCTAGCATCAGGTGATTGTCCCAGAGCTCGCGGGAGTTGTCGTCCATTATCAGAGCCTTTCCCTTATTGGCCTGTCGTTCGCGCGCTCCCATTGCGCATGCGCGACCTCTTCACCCCGTCAGTGTCCTTTGCAATATTGCGCAACAACATGGCGGCACCCTGTACTACCGTGCCGTCGCGGAACCTGCCGTACTCCCTCCGCACACACACCTGGTATCTAACACACCCTTACACTCTCCCCCCCGCAGAACCCAACGTCCCCGCTTGGCTACATCTACATAACTTTATACACAGATCAACGCACACAGTACATTACTTAGGCTCTAGATTAAATTGCACAGTTCAGTGAACATCACCACTACCGACTGTACTCTGCGGCGAGCCCACTGCTGAGCTTCATAATGGGGTGCCCCAAATTGATCGTACGCCATCCTCATTGGAGGTTGACCAGTTCTTTGGCTTCTGCGAGGTGGCTCCTCAGCCACCTCCTCTGGAGAATAGCAAGTTTCAGTTGGCATTTCCAATTCTGCCCTTGAGGGGTTTAATAGATCTACAAAGTCTTTTTGTGGCACAAAGCACGGGCTCTGCGGGTCTAACGGCTGGCTCACTGGAGTCAGCGTGTCTGTTGTTGGACCAAGGGGCTCTTTACCCGTAGCTCCTTCAGGAGATGCCCCCGCGGTCGGAAGGCCCCTTTGAGAGGTTCCCTCCATCGGATTCTCAGAGGTGGCATTTATTACAGTCTCTGGGCCAGCCTCTGTATCTCCATCTTCTCCATCTATTGAAACAGTGGGCACTTCCAATTCGTTGTCCCCTACTTGAGGTATGGGGAGCAGATGATTCCTGTGCCATACCTTTACTCGGCCTTCTGAATCCTTGATGCGGTACACCGGGAGGCCAGGCATCTGTGATTCTACTTCATACACCCCATCTCTCCACCGATCAGCCAATTTGTGTTTCCCCGGAACGCCTAAATTACGTAGAAGGACAGCATCCCCCGGACGAATCTCTTTATGTCTCACCTTGTGGTCATAGCGCCTCTTGTTGCCCGCATTTAATTGCGCCGCCGTTTTTTCCGCTAATTTATACGCCTGCTGTAGACTGTCTTGCAGTCTCTGTACATATCGGAAATGCGTCCTGTTGGATACCCCATCGGTAGATATCCGCAGTCGCACATCCACAGGTAGTCTCGCTTCCCTGCCAAACATCAAAAAGTAGGGGGTGTACCCTGTAGACTCGTGGCGAGTACAGTTATATGCGTGCACCAGTGTCTCCACATGCTTGCTCCACTCCGTCTTCTGAGAGCCAGTTAGTGTCCCCAGCATGTCAAGTAGCGTGCGGTTGAACCGTTCAGGCATAGCATCCCCTTCCGGGTGGTACGGAGTCGTCCGTGACTTGGCTATATTTAACAACTTCAACAGTTCCCTAATGAGAGTGCTATCGAAGTCTCGGCCTTGATCCGAATGTAGTCGATTCGGTAACCCATAGTGAATGAAGTATTTTTCCCATAATACTCTAGCCACAGTCACTGCCCGTTGATCTTTGGTGGGGAATGCTTGGGTGTATCGGGTGTAATGGTCCTTGATCACTAGTACATTACTGATGCCCCTGGAGTCTGGCTCGATGCATAAGAAGTCCATACACACCAAATCCATGGGACCAGAGCTTTTCAAATGCGCCATGGGGGCAGCTCGAGTGGGTAAGGTCTTCATCTGTATGCAGCGGGTACACTGTCGGCAATGAACCTCCACGGATTCTCTCATCTTCGGCCAGTAAAACCGGTCCCGAATTAACCCGAATGTTTTGTCGATACCTAGATGGCCATGATCATCGTGTAGGGCCCTGAGGACCATATTCTGCAGAATCTTGGGCATGAATAGCTGTCGTCGGTCGGGATGATTATGGTAGGGTATGACCCGATACAGGAGGCAATTATCCAGTTTGAATTTTCCGAACTCATTTAACAAGAGTTTCACCAACTCTCTGGGGGCTTGCTTAAGAATAGAAGGGTTTCCTTGCTGCAGGGCTTGGCGGGCTAATTCTATCACTGGGTCTTGGATTTGATACTGCACTAGCTTGTTCCAGGGGATAATCTTGTCTTCTGTAATATTCATTCCGTCCCCGCTTCGGTAAGCCCGAGGGACAGCCCGGGATTGACACCCTAATGAGTCAGCTACTCTTAATTCCAAAAAGGCGATCTGATTGTCGACTACTGCGGCTGTGGAGCATAGGGCACGTATACCAGGCCCCGGAATCTCTTCCCACACCTCCTCATCCAGTACAGGTGGAAGCCCCGGTCTTCGTGACAAAGCATCGGCCCCCACGTTGGTGGGCCCTGGTTTATACTTGAGGTTGAAACGGTAGTTGGCCAGTGCCGCCAACCACCGGTGACCAGTCGCATCTAGTTTGGCGGACGTATTAATGTATGTCATGGGATTATTGTCTGTCCGCACTTCAACTGTAACTTGTCCACTACTGCCCATTTGAGGGCTAGGAACTCCAGCTTGTGGACAGGGTAGTTCTGTTCGCTTGGGGTCAAGCTTCGACTCGCGTACGCCACGGGGCGGAGTCCGGTGTCGTGTTTCTGGTGCAACACTGCTCCTAGTCCGCTAAAACTGGCATCCACGTGTAGCACATATTCGCGATTAGGGTCGGCATAGGCCAGTACTGGGGCCTGTGTTAGACTGGCTTTCAGCTTCAGGAACGCTTGCTCACAAGCCGGGGTCCATTTTTCTCCAAAGGGTGTTTGTGCCGTGACACTTTTCCGACCTGTAGCCTCAGGATAGATCTTTAACAGGTTATTCAGGAGTTTAGCTTTGCTTGAGTAGCCCTCCACAAAACGTCGGTAGTAGCCACAGAACCCCAGGAAGGATCGCAGTTCCTGGACGTTACTGGGCCTGGGCCAATTCACTACGGCCTCTATCTTCCCTGGGTCGGTGTAAATCCCTTCAGCTGAGACGATGTGGCCCACGTATGTCACGGACGTGCGACAAAATTTGCATTTGTCCAGGGACAGTTTGAGTCCCTCCTTCTGAAGTCGATCCAATACCTTCAGTAACCGCTCCTCGTGCTCCTCCAAGGTTTTCCCGAACACTATAATGTCGTCCAAGTACACTAGGCATTCTTGCGGGTTCATGTCTCCCAGGGTCTGTTCCATCAACCTCTGAAAGGTGGCAGGGGCCCCGCAGATCCCTTGTGGCATGCGTGTGAACTGATAGAACCCCAGCGGACAGATAAAGGCTGTCTTCTCCTGGTCTTCCAGATCCATTGGCACTTGATAGTATCCTGACCGCAAGTCTAGTACACTGAACCATTTACTTCTCGTCAAGGCGTTCAGAAGGTCCTCAATGCGCGGTAGAGTATACTGGTCAGGTACCGTACGGTTGTTCAATGTTCGGTAATCTACGCATAGACGTATCGCCCCATTCTTCTTACGGACCACCACGATGGGAGAGGCGTAGGGACTGTGTGATCCTTGAACAACACCAGCTTTCTATATTTCGGCTATTAACCTCCGCACTTCTTCCACATCTCGGGGAGCTAGGAGGCGGGAGCGTTCCCGGAACGGGGCAGCGTCGTTCATCCTAATGGTATGGCGGGGGCTGCGACTGCATCCCACATCCATATCACTCGTGGAGAACACCCCTCGTCGTTCTCCTAGCTTGGTCTGCAGTCTTTTTCTCCAGTCTTCTGTTAGCGGCGAGTCTCCGAAGTCAAAGGCCAACAGGGGGGTTACGGCATGAGTGGTGGCCGCCGGCCGTCCTTCCAAAGCCTTCTTTTCGGGTATCACCGGGTATATTCTGCCCAGCGGCTGCCGACGATCAATGCACATGGGGTACGGGGAGATATTCTGCACATACACCCAGGTTCTGTTCGGAATCTTTCCCGGCCATTCCCTTACGGAAGCTAGTAGTTCGTAGCCAAGCCGCTGATCATCCCGGGTCGTGCTTTCCAAGGAAAAGGGCTGATCTTCCGGACATCTATCCGGGTAGTGGCAGGCCGCGATCATCATTCTCCCTTCCCCGGGAGGGATCTGGGTCAGTCCCCACTCTGACTGTACAACATTCCATGCTCCTCTTCAGTCGTGATTCTACCGCAAGCCTCTTGTAGTGCCGGACACGTAGCGAGGGCCAGCAGCGGGGCTTCGCCCGCTTCTTGTAAGTACATGCGGATCACCGATTGCACAATGTCGGTGTTGGTCCCCATGATTATCGGGGCGCTGGGGTGGTCTTGCGGCTCGGGACACACTAAGGCTTCCACTTCCATGGGGTGGTGCTTACCGGTGTTCAGCTGGGGAATGTCCAGATGTACCTTCACCACTCCATCGATGGGATAATCTTCGTGGCTCAACCCCCTCAACCGTAAAGAATCAGCGGATAACAGCGGCAGCTGGTGTAAGTGTTGGTCATAGAAGGGCCGATACACTATGGTCACCTGGGATCCCGTATCCATCAATGCCGAAGCATAGATACCTTCAATTACTACCCGAACGATGGCAGCGGGTCCGATCCGATTACTCGTTGAGGGCTGGGCCACGCCTCCACCGTCCTGGGGGGTACACGGCATAGACTGGGCTGGTCGAGATGCCGTTCTCCGTTGGGAGGGGCAGCGCGCCCGAAGGTGTCCCATCTTCCCGCAAGTGTAACACTGGATTTGACTGAGGTAGGTATCATTTCGTGCGGGAGGTGAGTTTCGCCCCGACACCGGGCGGTGCCGGGCAGCGGTCGGCGCCTCCGAATACTCTTTGTCGGGGTCCCCGCTCTCTGATGCCTCGGCTTTAGCTTCTGACTTTTTGGTGTCCTTGTTCCCACCCGACGCCTTCTTCCCTGGGGTTAAGTCACGCCCCAGCAGCACAGTCTCATGTGCTTGGACTCGGTCCATTAGGTCATTAAACGCCAAGGCTTGTCCGGGTACTAGGCAGCCGCTGACACGTACGGACACCGGATGCAGAGGCAGGAGCCCCCTCAGTAGCTGGGTAGTGCGCAATCCGTCGGCATCCACCTTCGGTACCACGCCCTTTCTCACCAGAGTCCACAGATCCAGATGCAGATGTCTAAGGAAGTCGGACACCATTTCTCCCTCTTTCTGGGCCAGAGCATGAAACTTGGCCATCAGGGCATAGACGTCCACAGGGGCTCCATAGGTCTTGGTAAGGCAGTAAATGAGTCCCGCCGCATCAGCGTCCGGGTGATCGTCCCGATAGCAGTGCACCATGTGGGACGCTGGGGGTCGGAGACATTCCACGATACGCTGCCTACGGACGGCGTCAGTGCAGGACCATTCAGGCAGTACCTGTTCCGTGTGATCCAGCCACTCTTCAAATCCAACTTCTCCCTGAGGCGTGGGTTTGTCACCTGAGAACGCCTTTAATTTCCGGTATTGGTGGGCCTGTGTGGAGTGGTGGATGGCTTCTGCGAGCACAGGGATAGAAGCATTATCCATTAGGCTACCCCCTGCGGGGGAGTAGGCATCTAGTCGTGACATACTGAGTCTACCTAGTGCGGGCCTCAGGACGGAAGGGGTGAACGAAGTGCCCAGGCCCATTGCAGCAGGCCATCGAGGGTGAAATAATAGGTGTGCAATCAGCGCTCATGCAAACAACAATAATGAACCTTAGATACAGAGTCCAATTGGTAGTCCTGGAGCTGCCTTGAAAAGATTATTCTGCAGCCTCTAAGTCCCTTTTCCTGTGTCCCCCTCACATTGTCCACCCCCTGCTGCACAGAGATCTTCAGCCTGTGTTATTGGGTTTTTTGGCACCGTTGAGCCACCGTAGCTGAGGACCAATACTGGTGACGTCATCACGCCGTGCGGATCGTGTGTACTCCAGGAAGCATTGCATGCAGGAACACTGAATCGGATCCCCGGCTGCAGAGACTAACACACCACCAGGCGAGCGGCGATATCAACGGCAAAGACCACTAAAACCAAGTGCTTATTTCCTATTCACTTTTGGTGAGTAGGTTTTCAATTTTAGACCAGGCGGAGCAAAGAAAGGAATTGTTGGACTAAGATCCGAAGTGCAAGAGTGTGGATAGTGCTGAGGCACTTGTCCATCATCCAATAATTTTATATTAATTTGTATTTTATATGTATGTTCATCAATTGTCACCCATGGTTATTTTAACCTTGTTATTTTAATATTGTAATAAATTGCTCCTTCATTGCATAATTTTGTTATCCCTTGGGTAATACACCATTGCAGGTTCCCTGCATGTTTTGTCTTTTCTTTTTCACCTTTTCCTGAGGTCACAGCTCAACAGAAGAAATTGCAAGTACATTCTTCTCCACCTCACCTCAGCGCCAGAAAAGATAATTTCCAGCCTTCAGTCCATCGAGGGTGCAAACTGTTTTCAGGGGTGCGGTCAGAGCCGCTAGTGACGGCACCTAACGAGTTGGGATACCCCCTCTGGGGGGTAGAAGCGGCCAGGGGTTCGTTGGGGTCCGCTTGCACTATTGGACAGCGTACGCCGGGGGCCTCAGGTAACAGTGGTACCAAGGGCAGAGCTTCGGGGCATATGTCCTGCTCAGTGACATATAATATTTTGCGCCACAACTGGTCCCGATCGTAGTAGTGATCTTGCACTCGGGCAGTGTCCATGAGCGGAAGTTTTCTGACACGGTCCGTCACAGTGCCGAGTGAGAGAACGGCGGGAACATGTCCCAGGCTAAAAGCATGTGTCGGGGGAAGCTCATGGCGCTGGGCCCACTTGCGCACCTCAAGCGGCGAGGGCACAGACATGATGGAATAACTTGTTGCACAATTGAGAAAAAAAATATAGGGGCACCCCAGGTCTGACTCTCAGCAGCGCCTCCAAATGTAGCCCTTTTTCTGACACCTTCCTAAGGGAATACTGGTAACTGCACAACACCTGTGGCTCCAGGAGATCTGAGCCTCCGCTAGCTGGGAGCCTGGGGTAAGGGTTCTAGCGCAGCGCCTCCACTTGCCCAGGATCCCCGTTACGTAAGATCGCCCTGGGCAAGAAACATACCAACAATGCGTGCAACCAAGTTTACTGTGCATAGTCAACCATATCTTACTCTCTATATAACATCACACATAACTTATATACTTATACTATAATGTTAGAGTCCTTATACTACTGTGGCTCAGCCACATTCCTAGCGAAATTGTCCCATATCACAGTGGCTCCGCCACGCTCTATAGAGTGTTGTCCTTGTAAGAGGTTAGCTAATATACTCAGTCCGCTAGCCACTTGCTAGTGTCACTACTAGAGTTATTCCTAAGGCGGGATCAGCGCCTGATGACCGGTGTTGGTGCACTTGCTTTACAATTGTACCTTCCGGTCACGGCGGTGACCGGTGCCTCTTCGCAAAGGGTCCGTTGCCTCCGCTCAGAACCTCCGGATGTCACGGTGCCCAGTCGTCTGATCCCAGATGACTGTGACTGTCCACAACTCCGTGCGCTGTCCCTAACTAAGGTGACAATTCCTTCCTCTATCGGGCGTCCCTGCAGTACAGCAGCCTACTGTGACTCAGGGAAACTTCCTATGGGCCTGGGGAGTAATAGCTGGCCTATGCAGGCGGGTCACGGACCCCCTGCACTCACACTACTTCCTCTCGCTCGGTCCCGAGCTCCTCTGCCTAGCGTGGTCTCTCCCCCACGCTTCCTGTTCCTGCTTTCTTAATCCCCTCCCCCTCATTGGCTCCTAGCATCAGGTGATTGTCCCAGAGCTCGCGGGAGTTGTCGTCCATTATCAGAGCCTTTCCCTTATTGGCCTGTCGTTCGCACGCTCCCATTGCGCATGCGCGACCTCTTCACCCCGTCAGTGTCCTTTGCAATATTGCGCAACAACATGGCGGCACCCTGTACTACCGTGCCGTCGCGGAACCTGCCGTACTCCCTCCGCACACACACCTGGTATCTAACACACACACACACACACACACACACACACACACACACACACACACACACACACACACACACACACACACACACACACACACACACACATACTAGCTGAGAGACCCGGCGTTGCCTGGGATTAAAATTTTGCGCTCCCTTCTCTCTCCACTCCCCCTGTCTTTCTCCGCACCACCCCCCTCCCCACGCGGGGAAGCAAGGGAGCGTGGGGAAGTGGACCAGAGGGAAGGGGAGGAGCAGACAGGTGGGACGGGTCACGGGACCGGCGCGTCACCCGCTCGCAGGGGAAGCTGGGGGGATATAGTCCGGTGGCGGTGCCGTGACTGCGCACCACCACCCCCTTCCCCCCCACGCCCATCTCCCTCCCTATGTAACGGGAGCATTGTGCGCACGCGCAATGAGCTGCGGGTGAGGGGGGTGATGGAGGGGGGGGGGAGCCAGCGGGGAGGTGAGCTGCGGGTGATGGGGGGAGCCGGCGGGGAGGTGTGCTGGGGGAGTGATGGGTGGGGAGGTGATGGGGGGGGGAGGCAGCGGTCCGGGCCGCTGAGTGAAGAGGACAGTGGCCGGGTGCTTTTGCGTGTATGTGGCAGTTGGGTGAGGCCGAGGGGGAAGGTGAGATGCGAGTGAGGAGAAGAGAGTGGCAGTTGGGTGACGTCATAGAGCCACACAGGCCAATGAGAGGCGTGCGGGGCGGGGCAGGGATACGGACCAATCTGATTGGCCAGAGGCTGAGTGACAGATCCACGGACCAATCAGATTCACCATATCTACCAACAACCCCACAAATTTCAAATTTATAAATTAAGATATATATATATATATTAAGATATATATATATATATAGCTATTAAATTCCTTTATTGCAAGAAGAAGGTCTTTAATTTCATACATTTTACCAACTGATTTGGATGAAGTTTGTTCTGAGCACCGGAGCCATGTTCATATTTGCTTAGTATTGGTCACCCCTGCATGGCAATATTTGTAATCTTGTGGTTTCTTAGGCTACGCTTATAGCAAAGTCAGGCTGCGGTCGCTGGAAAAATCAAATTGGGATGACTTCCAGCGATCGCGACCAAGCCGTCGCTCCACCGCGCCGCGCATACTATAAGCGCACGCGACGACGCCAGTGCATTTGTTTTGACGCGACGTTGCTGTCGCCGGCACTGTAAGCGCAGCCTTAAACTGGCACAAACAAAATACAAATTATTTCGGGAAAATATGGGAGAGGGGAACGGGGGTAGCGGCTGCTGCTTGAAAGGAGCTGATAATCTTGATAATAGTTTCTCGTCTACGCTGACTTTAGGAAGACTTGATTCACCATTATGTGAATAAAGCAACTTGAGAAGCCTGTGGTTCTACATAGATCAGCTAATGCCTGCTTGTAAAACGCATCCAAGCTCCTATCTTAACATGCAAAAAAACTTGGCCAAATTTTACTGCACAATTGAACCACATTTGTATACAACACACCCCTTACGGTCATTTGCATGTACAGTAATTTAAAAATGCTGCAGCAGAAGGGCGTGAAGCGCAAACGCTGGTGTAAATAATAAATCATGGATTAATAGAAAATGCTCCAGTACATTTAGTTCTGTAAGGAAATCCTATAATTTACTGCATTACAATTAAGGATTCCCTTCTAAAAAGCAGTCTAAGTCCTTCTATCTAAGCCTGCTGTCTACAAGCACTCCTAAATCCTTCTCTATCAAGGATTCCCCCAATTTATCCCCATTTAATTTGTAAGACGCCTGTTTATTCTTGTTTCCCAAATGCATAACCTTACATTTAAACCTCACCTGCCCAAGTTTCCAGTCTCTCCAAGACCTTTTGGAGAGAAATTACATCCTGCTCTGATTCTACTACCTTGCACAATTTAGTGTCATCAGCAAAGATGGAGACTTTACTTTCTATGCCAACCTCAAGGTCATTAATAAACAAGTTAAAAAGCAGGGGTCCCAGTACCGGTCCTTGAGATACCCCACTCACAAGTTTAGTCTGTCCAGTTTTCCATCCAGGTGCAAATATTTTTCCAGAGTCCAATTTGTTTTATTTTGTACACTAACCTCTCGTGTGGAACCGTATCAAATGCCTTTACAAAACCTAAGTAGACCACATCAACTGCATTACCCTGGTTTAAATTCCTACTTACCTCCACAAAGAAACTAATAAGGTGAGTTTGGCACGGCCTATCCTTCATAAATCCATGCTGACTATTACTAATAATTTTGTTATCCATTAGGTATTCCTGAATATTATCCCGTACTAAACCTTCAAGTAGCTTCCCCGCTATTGATGTCAGGCTTACAGGTCTCTCTCCAAAGTTCTAGACTAGAGGGGGCACTATCTGACCCAGAATAAAAAGGAAATATACAGTGCACTCTGATGTGACACAGTGATATTACTATAAAAAAAAACTTGGCTCATATACATTTCCTACTTACATCCAGTAAGTAGTATAAAAGCCTTTGTCCAAAATGTTATGGTTGGATTTTTTGTTGTGGTAGGATTAATGATGTTCCTCAGGGTGAGAAAATAGCAAACACAGTGTAGTTCAATTTGTCATGAATTTATAGAATGTAAGTACAAAATATACTCACATTCTTTACAAGAATAAAAGGCACGGAAATAAGTGAGGAAGGTATTGGAGATGGCGCTGTGTCTTTTAAATTCCTGTTGGGTTCGAGTGGTCAGGGCGTCCCTTTGCCGGTATGTTCCGGAGAAAGACTGACGTATCAGTAGCAACTGCGAAACGCGCAGAGAAGCAGAGAGAAGGCAGGAGTCCGTGCGCTGTGTGATTCCGGCCAATCGGAAGTGACGAGAGCGAAATCTCGCGAGAGTGAGCGACGTCAGACGCCGGGGAACACGCGAAGGTAGCCCGGAGGGACACCGGCTGGCGAGAAGCAAAGGCAGCTAGCGGAGTATACCAGCAAAGGGACGCCCTGACCACTCAAACCCAATGGGTCTCTTGGAGTAGGGGGTCCCTGGAGCTAAAATCAACGCAGTTCAGCTCTGGAGACCCCCTGCTTCAAACCTAGGAGGGAGGAGGGGGTAGCATTTTCTTTTTTGAAAGGTGTTTTAACATCTCTGCACTAGCTACCAGGGCCGCCGACAGGGGGGGGGGGGGAGAGCCGGGACAAGTGTGCCAGGCCCTGTTGCTTCGGGGGGAGGGAACGGCTGCCGGTACTCTAGTTGCCACCAGGCCTGGCTCTCCCCCAGCTGCGGGCCTCCCGTCACTGACTGTCCCACGCTGAGCTTCTAACGCAGGCGCGCGCAGGGCCTCTCTGACGTCAACGCGCGACGGAAGCAAGCTGAGCTCAGCTTCCGGCGAGCACCGGCATCAGAAGCATGGCGTGGGACAATCAGTGAGGGAGGCCAGCAACTGGGGGAGAGCCGGGTCCAGCGGCAAATAGAGGACCGGTAGCTGGGACCTTTGCAGCCACCAGGCCCGGCTAGAGGCCGGAGACCATCCCCAATGTAAGCCTGTATTTTGTATGTATTTGGGGGGTGGTTTTCTTTATATGTATTTGGAGGCTGGGGGGGGGGTTATATGTTATATGTATATGGGGGGGGCAGCCAGGGGTTAGATTAGTATTTGGGGGGTGAGTTTTTTTTAGATTTATTTGGGGGGTGTTTTCTTTTATATATGTATTTGGGGGGTGTATTTTTTAAATATATATTTGGGGGCAGGTTTTTTTAAAATATGTATTTGGAGGGTGGGGGGGGGATTATATGTATTTGGGGGGTGTATTTTTTAAATATATATTTGGGGAGTGGTTTTTTTAAAATATGTATTTGGGGGCAGGTTTTTTTAAAATATATATTTGGAGGGTGGGGGGGGGGATTATATGTATTTGGGGGGTGGTTTTGTTAAAATATGTATTTGGGGGTAGGTTTTTTTAAAACATGTATTTGGAAGGTGGGGGGATTATATGTATTGGGGAGTGGTTTTTTTATATGTATTTGGGGGGTGTTTTTTTTATATGTATTTGGGGGGTGTTTTTTTAAAAAATATGTATTTGGGGTGTTTTTTTTAATATGTATTTGGGGGGAGTTATGGCGGGATTAAGTGAGAGTGGGGTAATTGATGATGGGGGGGAGAGTGAGAGAGGGTGAGTGAGGAAGAGGGGGTGAGACGGAGGGAAGAGAAATACATGGGAAGAGGGGGGGGTAGAGGGGGCTCGCGAGGTGTAAAATGCAGGGGGCTCACAAGACCGCCAACACGGGGTGGGGGGTTGGGGGGCAGCCGCAACACTAGTCCTGGGCCCCGGAAAATCTGTCTGCGGCCCTGCTAACTACTGTGACATGTGCTATTAATTCATGGTATGGACTGAAGGAAAGGTAATGGCCCTGCCTGTAAAGCAAGTGAACCCAGTTTGAATCACAGTGTTAGATCTCTCCCTGAAACTCTGGCACGAAGATTAAGGCCTCATCCAGTGTGACGCTGAGCGGGCTTGCGCTCAGCGCGATCAAACATACTGCTACAATGTGTGGCCAGCGTGCAGGTGCCCGTGAGCGCATGGTGCTCAGCTGGTGGCGAGACAAATCAATATGATTTGCCGCTATTTCTGGCGCGTCACGTGAGAGGTTCGCCCAATGAGGGCGCACCAGATCCGTGACATGGCCGCGCCCCCTACGCGGGCAACTAGCAGGATACAAATCCCCCTAGCAAAATGAGCGCCGAGCTCGAGCGCTAGCGTGCTCTCATTCACCCTACGCTGCGGCCAAGCTAGAAGCATGCGCGCTCTCAAGCGCTGTGACGTCACAAGGTGCTGAAGCTGGGGCGATTCCTGGCCATAAACAATGTGCTGTAACGAGTGCGGGAGGAGCGGGTGGGGAGGGTTTGTGTCAGGGGGTTTCAAGGGGCGTAGCCGTGACGTCACAGAGCTGGTTTGCCCTCATTGGGCAACCCGCTCACGTGACCAGCCCGGCCGCGCTGCAGAAACAAAATAAGCTGTCTCTGTGAGCAGCTCTCCGGCCACATGCACGCACTATGGCCATTCCCATAGGATTCCATGTATTTGATTGGGCGGCCGCGAGCGCGGTTGCGCGCGTGCACGCTTCTAGCATGGGCCACAGCCGTAGCGCTATGGGAACATTGCATCCTTAAAATTCCCATGCAGCCAGTAAAAACGCATTGCTCAAAGTGCACAAACATGGAGACGCAACACCTGTGGCTAAGGCTGCGTCCATGCTGCCGCAGAGTGCGCTTGGTGCGCTCACTGCAATTAATATCAATTGGTACGACCACGCTCACGCAGCGCGCACTCGTGAGCGTGCACGCTTGGGGAGACAAACAAAATTGACTTTGATGCGCGCTCAGCAGCAGTCAATGCACACAGAACACAGCCACACACACAGAAATAGCCTCGATCCACGCCCTCCCGAACGTGCTTGCAAAATTATGCAGGACACCCTGCGCTCATGCTTGGAGAGTTGGTGATGTCACATCTCTCAAGCATGAGCGCTCTCAGCGGCAGCGTGGACGCAGCCTAAGGCTCGCTTATAGTGCCTGACGACGCGACGTCACCACAAAATAAATGCATTGACTCCGTCGCAAGCGCTTATAGTAAGGCCGACGGAGCGGTAAAGCGACCAAAAATTTTGAAGCCGGGTAAATTTGATTTTTTAGAGACAGTCGCCACATGTGACTGTCTCTAAACCAATCAGAGAGCGCTCCCCGGCCCCTTCGTGACGTCATTGGCCTTGTCGCCAGCGACGTTGCTTAAAACTAAAGTTTACGTTTTGCTAGTGGCGACGGGTGACATCATCGGTCGCCGTCACTATTAGCACGGCCTTAGGCTGCGGCCAGGCATGGAGCGAGGGGGTGACGTCACACACTCTGCTCGGCCGGGAGATTTGTGGCCAGCTAGGTATGCGCGTGGGGGGGGGGGGGGAGGGGGAAGGGGGCGTGTCAGGGGTGCACGTGGGCGAACCACTCACGTGACGCCAGCGAGTGGCAAATTCACTGTGCATGCGCGGGCGCTCACGCTGGCCACACACAATGTGTTTCATCGCGGCCAGCGTGAGCGCCCGCTCAGTGTCACCCTGTAGAGGCCATAGGCTGCGAACGCCTGTGGTGTCGCCCGTATTGACACAGCGCAGCGCAAAAACATGTTTGCTACCTACGTGAAAACTTCCTATACCAAATGCGACTGTCTCCCCGCTTGCTACTGCAAAGCGGGAGACAGTTGAAGCGTTTTCAAAATTTGTTTTCGGGTTGCGACTGCTGCGTCACGTGACGCGGCCGCCCAAACAAAAAACAGATTTCAGCCAGCAGGCGCGTGCGCAGAAGAATGTGCTTGTGCACGTCGCTCTGTGACGTCACCGATGCGTGCGTGCGCGCCCTGCAGTTCGGCTGTATAATCGCAGCCTTAGGCTAAGGCCATACAGCCTTCGCCCGGAGGCGTGCAAAGGCTGTGATGTCACCCGCGTGAAGCGGGTGTGTTTTCTGTCCATGGTAGACGCGCCGTGCGGGGCCTCTATTGGGGCGAACCACTCAAGTGACCTGCCCGTCGCGCCAAGAAAGCAGCTTCAACTGATTTCCCGCGCAGCGCGGTATATGGGCGCAATGTGATGGCGCCCCCCATGCGGACGCCTCTGCGCGGGCAGTATGGACCTGCCCATAGTGGGACTGCAGCTTTAGCTCCAGCTCGAAGCGTCCCCTCCCCTCCCCTCCCCTCCCCTCCCCTCCCCATTATCAGCCTGAGAGAGGGCCGCAGGGCAGGCTGGGGCCGCGTGCCAATGTCACAGGTGTTAGCCCCGCCCACATATCCCTGAGCTCCGCCTTGCTTCATAGGTAAAAAATAAAAAAAACCCTCTTCCTTTGAAGGGGGCGGAGCGTATAATGACGTCAGCGCAGCCGGCAGTGGCTGGACGTGACCGGGGGCGGAGTTACGATGCAAATGAGCTGGGGTGACGTAGGCTCAGTGGGCGGGGGCAACATCCGAAACCAGGGCTTGGAGCGGCGTAAAAGTGGGCGGAGTTATCATACAACAGTGGGCACGTTGACGTAAGGTGGGCGGGGCTACGCCTGGTCTCCGTTTGGCAACGTGTGTGGCCGGCAGGGGGCCCCCCTGCGCAGTTGCGTAACGCCAGGCAACGCCCCCTCCCTGAGTCCCCGCCCCCTCCCCGAGTCCCCCCATTGCTCTGCATCGGCACGAGATCCGCTCCAGCCTGAGGAGTTTGCGTGTCTCGCGGGGTTTCTGCGCCTTTATTATTGTCCCACCCCCCCCAGGCTAGTCACATCGGGGGGTCTTGGACATCAGAGAGAGAGGAGAGAAAGGAGGGTGGGGAGGGGGCTGTGTCCTGGGGAGGGGAAGGATTAAACATGGATGCGGGGATGGAGAAGGAATGCAGCGCTCTCGGGGGGCTTTTCCAAACGGTGATGAGCGATATGAAGGTGAGTGGGGGGGACTTGTGATGTGCTGGGGGAGGTGGGAGCTGTGGGGGTGCTGTGTGCAAGGCGCGCCCCTGGGAAACTTAGCAGGGAAACAGTGGGGAGGCTTGCAGTAGGGTTTCCCCAGATGGGGGCTCCTGTGTCAGCTGCAATCCCCTCCATCTCTAACTGCAACCCCCCCCTCCATCTCTAACTGCAACCCCCCCCATCTCTGTCTAACTGCAATCCCCCCCATCTCTGTCTAACTGCAACCCCCCCATCTCTGTCTAACTGCAATCCCCCCCATCTCTGTCTAACTGCAACCCCCCCCATCTCTGTCTAACTGCAACCCCCCCCATCTCTGTCTAACTGCAACCCCCCCATCTATGTCTAACTGCAATCCCCCCATCTCTGTCTAACTGCAATCCCCCCATCTCTGTCTAACTGCAATCCCCCCATCTCTGTCTAACTGCAATCCCCCCCATCTCTGTCTAACTGCAATCCCCCCCATCTCTGTCTAACTGCAATCCCCCCCATCTCTAACTGCAACCCCCCCATCTCTGTCTAACTGCAACCCCCCCATCTCTGTCTAACTGCAACCCCCCCCATCTCTAACTGCAACCCCCCCCCCATCTCTAACTGCAACCCCCCCCATCTCTAACTGCAACCCCCCCCATCTCTAACTGCAACCCCCCCCATCTCTAACTGCAATCCCCCCCCATCTCTAACTGCAATCCCCCCCATCTCTAACTGCAATCCCCCCCATCTCTAACTGCAATCCCCCCCATCTCTAACTGCAATCCCCCCATCTCTAACTGCACCCCCCCATCTCTAACTGCTGCATTCAACCTGGGAGTGAGAGTTTCAGATTGAATGTGGTCTATTGGGGGGGGGGGGGGTGCTGGGTGCTGTTGTGGTGCACAACGTGTGTGTGTTAATAATAATGGGTGTGTTAATAATATTAGGTGTGTGAGTGATCATAATAATAATAGAAGTGTGTGTTAATAATAGGTGTGTGATGTTTGTGTTAATAGGTGTGTGTGTGTGATATAATAATCAGATCTGTGTGTGTTAATAATAATAATAGCTGTGTGTGTTAATAATAATAATAGCTGTGTGTGTTAATAATAATAATAGGTGCGTGTGTGTTAATAATAATAATAATAATAATAATAGTGTGTTAATAATAATAATAATAATAATAATAATAATAGGTGTGTGTGTTAATAATAATAATAATAGGTGTGTGTGTGTGATAATAATAATAATAATAATAGGTGTGTGTGTGTTAATAATAATAATAATAGGTGTGTGTGTGTTAATAATAATAATAATAATAATAATAGGTGTGTGTGTGTGTGTGTTAATAATAATAATAATAGGTGTGTGTGTGTGTTAATAATAATAATAATAATAGGTATGTGTGTGTTAATAATAATAATAATAGGTGTGTGTGTTAATAATAATAATAATAGGTGTGTGTGTGTGTGTGTGTGTGTGTGTGTGTGTGTGTGTGTGTGTTAATAATAATAATAGGTGTGTGTGTGTTAATAATAATAATAGGTGTGTGTGTGTGTGTTAATAATAATAACAATGTGTGTGTGTGTGTGTTAATAATAACAATAGGTGTGTGTGTTAATAATAATAATAATAGGTGTGTGTGTGTTAATAATAATAATAATAATAATAATAATAGGTGTGTGTGTGTTAATAATAATAATAATAGGTGTGTGTGTGTGTGTTAATAATAATAATAATAATAATAGGTATGTGTGTGTTAATAATAATAATAATAGGTGTGTGTGTTAATAATAATAATAATAGGTGTGTGTGTGTGTGTGTGTGTGTGTGTGTGTTAATAATAATAATAGGTGTGTGTGTGTGTGTTAATAATAATAATAGGTGTGTGTGTGTGTGTGTTAATAATAATAACAATGTGTGTGTGTGTGTGTGTGTTAATAATAACAATAGGTGTGTGTGTGTTAATAATAATAATAGGTGTGTGTATTAATAATAATAGGTGTGTGTGTATTAATAATGTGTGTTAATAATAATAGGTCTGTGTTAATAATGTGTGTGTGTGTTAATAATAATAATAATAGGTGTGTGTGTGTTAATAATAATAACAATAGGTGTGTGTGTGTTAATAATAATAACAATAGGTGTGTGTGTGTGTGTTAATAATAATAACAATAGGTGTGTGTGTGTGTGTGTTAATAATAACAATAGGTGTGTGTGTGTGTGTGTGTTAATAATAATAATAGGTGTCTGTGTTAATAATGTGTGTGTGTAATAATAATAATGTGTGTGTAATAATAATAATAATAAGTGTGTGTGAAGGGAGGTAATCGCTTTAGGGCAACACATTTAGTGTAAAGGTTGATGTCTTAATACAAGGGTGCGCAAACTTGCTGCGCTCGCCCCGTGTTGTGGCCCCCCCTGCGGCATCAAATGACACCTCAGGGTCATGTGACCAACAGCGTCATTTGATGCCGCATCTCCATGGCAACGGGTATCAAATGACGACGCGGGGTCATGTCACATGACGTCTTTAGACGCCGCGTTGTCATGGAGACGAGTGAACATGGAAGCCAGGTAAGTGAGCCGCGCCCGCCCTCCCCCACCCCTCAACAAAAGTCTCGGCGCGCCCCCCAGTTTGTGCACCGCTGTCTTAATATATAACATATACATATATATATATATGTATATATATATATATATCTGTGCATGCAGTGTCTTGTATATAATGTATATCTCTGTTCACCTAATGTACCCATGTATTTGCCATCATAACTCTGTGCCCAGGACATGCTTGAAAACGAGAGGTAACTCTCACTGTTACTTCCTGGTAAAGCATTTTTATAAATAAAAATAAGAGTGCATTTTTGTATTGAAGTCCATAGTAGTAGCTGATGTGTGCAAGAGGGGAATCCCATAGTAGATTATAGGCGCAGAATAATGAGGGAAAGGAGGGTGATCCCATAGAAGCTTGGAAGTGCAAATAAGGGGGCTATCCTTAACATAGGAGCCAGTTGAAAGGTGGGTTACTATTATTTTGTAAATCGCCAACATATTCGGCAGCGTGGTACAATGGGGGTGCAGAGTGATTATTTATATCTATATCTATCTCATAACAACGGGCAATGAGGGGTTGGTGATGTGTGTGCCCTGTCTGGATTTGCAAGACATGTTTTGATATCACATTATCTTTTGGGGACATCGCTCACCTGTGTTTTTCATCACTTTATTTTCTTCTTACCAACAAAAATCAGATCTTCATAGCACAGTCCACATCATTGCTGTTTATATTTGCAGACTACATATGTCTGCTGTTTTTATTCAGTCTATTGCATAAACAATCTGTGTTTTCATTTCTGTCTATTAATTGTGCGTAACCCTGTGTTGCTACTAGAAATAATATTCATTGATCAGCAGCGTAAAAAGAAGCTGTATGGTTGCACTACAAGGTGGTAGACACTTTTAACACCATAGAACAAAGCATTTATATATCTCTATCTCTAATCTTTGTGATATTTATGCCATGATGGTGAATCAAGAGCCATCTGGATAAAATGAATCATTTCCTTTTCAAAGAAGAAAAAGAAAAAAGGTATAGACGTTTTGTGATGGAAAATATGTTTCTAGTTTTAATTGTACTGTATAGGTTTTAATTGTACTATATATGTTTTAAGATGAAAAGTATGGGTACTCCTGAATTTTAAATAAGTCAGTCTGTAGCCAATGTGTTACTGGGTTACTTACAGTGTGTATGTATGTATATACTGGGAAAAATCCAGAGTGCCTAAGAATTCTCTGCTGGTGTCCAAGTTGCAGTGCTGACTAACCTGTCAATCACCGCTGCGTCCGGTAACAGCCAAACCTATCCTGCTTTAAGCAAGATTGGTTATGCTGTAGCGGCGGTGACAGACAGTTCAGTCAGCACTGCACCGCTATGTCTGGCAGAGAGAAGAGTGTGAGAAGGTGGCGGGGGGGGGGGGGGTGGGGGGGGTGTTCCGTGACTATGCCCACCCCCGCTCCAAAGTGCAGCTTAGCGCGCGTGTGTGCGTATGTCTGTCAGTGTTTCGTGTGCACATATCTATGACACGCACAGAGTCGTCGACAGGGAGGGGGATGCTGTGACAGTGACGGCTTCTCCTCCCCCCTTTTATTTTTTTACTCAGTTCTGGCTCCTAAAAACTCTGGTCTGGTTCCTATGCTTACATTTTATTTAGTTTTATAAATAGATTTTTTCTCCACCCCTGATTTTTGTTACAGATGAATCGATATAGATGAAAATTTGTCGGGCGGTCGCCTAAAATGTTATCCCTGGCGCCTGTGTTCTGTCGGTCACCGTGCACCCAATCCCGCTTTACTATCGCGACATCAAAGCAGTGTCCGGTGTCGGCAGTGACTGACCTTTTTAGATCTGCGCCGCTTAGTGTGCGGGGAGTGGGGACCGCAGCGCTGGCGTCAGAGGCGCACAACGGCTGGGGGGGGGGGGGGAGGCGAGATGGAAAGCTCCAGCACTGTACCCACCTTTTGCTCTACATGTGGGAAGGAGTGCCCGTGTGCTTGAGTGTGTCACAGATACACGCTAACACACACCCTCTGACATACAGAGCCTCCGACAGGAGCCAAAGTTGGGATGGGGAGTGGAGAGACTGTCCGCGTGCCAGGCGTTCAGGAAAAACTGGCTCCTAAAAATTGTAGCTGGCCCCTAAGACCTTTAACATTTTTGAAACCAGCTTAATGTAGCATCCAATTTGTCAAAGTTGGCCACGTGTGTTGGGAAAATGAATAGAACAAGGAAGATATATTGATTTGAACACATTTTTCACATAAACCCGGCAAAGAATGTTCGTCATAATGTATCTTTCACGCTGTACCTTACCCGCTCACTGCCACTCTCATGCAGTTGCTTTTGCATTCCCCACTGGCAGGCACGTGGTTTTAAAGTGAGCCGGACTTAAAGCAACAGCGCGCACTGATCACCAATGTTGGGGCAATTTTTTATTTTGAGATATTTTCTTGCCCTTTCCAAAACTGTTTGTTTATAAAAGCTGATGTTTTGTTTAGCAAAAACTTTAAGCGCTTGAAATATGAAGTTCTCCGGTGGTTAAAATGCAAGTCTCCCAGAGCAGGCTATAGGCTACTATGGTAGGTGCTAGAGATTCTGAAAATTCGGATTTATTACGCGACATTTATTTATTTTGTAAAACAAAATTTGGAGCAGGACATGCTCAAATGGGCAAGATACCAGCGTTATATGGGTTACACTCTTATAGGCTTCTGTGGAGGGGTATTCTGCTTTAATATAGAGATTTATTAAAGCTTTTGCCAATGTTTAAGAGACTCAAACTTCCTATCGAAATCTTTGTGTGTGTGTGTGTGTTCCCCTAGGTCTGTGCAACAGGGTCACATACTTTGAGCTGTGCACAGGTGCAGCTGTAGGACTCTTCTGCCAGAAGGCCAGGAAGAGTGCATCAATAAGTGCTCGATGCCACTCCATGCACCTCGCTCCTGAGGGTCCGTCTTTAGGCGAATGGCTCTCTGACGGTCCCCGTCTGGGAGAGGTGTTCCTCCCGAGGCGAATTAGAGGTTCCAACACTCTTGCAGTAACATCCCACAGCGAAAACAGTAGTGCCCAGTGCGCTGTGAACGTGCTCGGCAAGGTGCGTTTAAAAACGCCTGTGAGCCTACTCCTACACCCTGACCCTAAGGCCGCGATTATAGTGCACGTGAGCGTCGGAGCGCAAGCAGTCGTGCGCCTGTGCGATCCGTGCACTCTGATGGGGAGGAGTGGCTCTGACGTCACCAGGCCGGTTCGCCCTCATTGGCTGAAGCACTCACGTGACGCGGCACGAAAAAACACAATTTTGTCTATTCACAATTCTGTGCCGTCGCGCTTCCTGAAACGCGCACTATGGCCGGCCTGATGGAGGTACTACATTTTGTTTGCGTCATGCGCACTATAATAGCAGCCTAAGGCCGTGATTCTGCCAAAAACTGCAATGGCGCAAACTGCAGAAATCCTATGTAGCTGAACATACCGTCAGCGATGTGCGCGTCGCCTGGACCTACAGGGCGGCAGACTGGAGAGGAGCGGTTCAGCCAATGAGGGCGAAACGGCCACGCCTCCCTGTCTCCTCTGCTTCTCACCTCTCTCCCGCATGATCAGATGCCGCTCGGCGGCAGCGTGTGAGTGACGTCACCAGCTGGCGCTGCCGCCCGCCGGCATCTGGTTTAATCAAGGTTTTACGCCGGGAGAGGAAACTGCTCCCTGCAGTGAAGAAAAAAGGCAAAAGAAAGTCTGTGATCCCATTAAAGGTTGTGGGGTCAAGTTGGTGTATATAAGAAGGTGATCCCTTTGAAGTCCGTGGGAGCAGGGGATCCCATTCAAGGCGACAAAGGGCAGTTCATGTTTTTAAGAGGGTGATTGTATTTAATGCTGCGTTCATATGATCACTCGCAATACGAGAATGAGGGAGAGTTAAAAGGTTTGCTGACGTATCAAGGTATTTTATGCCAATTTTCCATTGCTTGCATCGGTTAACAATTTTGAGGCGTGGTTTTTGGAGTAGGTAAGGGATGATTTGTTGATATGAGGTGTATCAAAGTCTGCGTTTAATAAATAGTCATTTATGATTTGCATCAATTAAATCCTGGTCTGAACATGTGTGATCCAGAGATCAGCGCCAGCTGTAAGCGTTTTATACATATACCGTAGGGGCAAATTTATATAATAATAATAGCATGTTTTTGTATAGCGCTGCTAGTTTTACGTAGCACTTTACAGAGACATTTTGCATGCTCAGGTCCCTGGAGCTTACAATCTATGTTTTTTGTGACTGAGGCACAGGGAGATAAAGTGACTTGCCCAAGGTCACAAGGAGCCAACACCGGGAATCGAGCCAGGTTCCCCGGCTTCAAGCTCCGTGCCAGTCAGTGTCTTTTACTCACTGAGCCACTCCTCACGTAGAAGGCTTTCTCTGCACCATAGATACACATTCACCATTGTGCTCCCAGGACAATACAAAAGCACAAAAATAGGGTAGAAGTGATACCTGCATTGGCCATGTGATTTATTTAACAAGGGTGCAAGATTTCAGGACCACTCGGTCGGTCCCTTCTTCAGGACTACAAACAATACAAGTTTATATAGGGGTGGGTGGGGGGGGGGGGAGGGGGGGTCGGGGGAACCCTCGGCATTCAGAGCTCCCAGTTTCCTAGAAGTGCATCTGAGCCCGAAAAACCTCATAGTTCAGATGGTAAAAAGGTAGTTATGCTCGGAAAATTAGGGAAACCAATCATCCCACAAATTCAAACACAGGCTGACCTTTGCTCAGTTACATGGGTCAGTGGCCTGATGGGTTAGATGTCGTCATGCTCCCCTGTAATCTGTGGGAATCTCTGGCCTTGCACAGGTTAATGGGGCAACAGCTCAAGGAGGATCATAAGAAAATAAAGCTATTGGCCAGACGAGATAAGGCTGATTTATGGGCAGGTAAAACTCAAGGTTTGTAGCAAATACCTTCATGCTAATGAACCTATCTAATCTGCAGAGTTAATGTATTAAGTGTGTTTAATAAGTTTCTAGGGAGACCAAATAAGCTCAGGGTGAGGGTTCCTCTTGAAATGAGCTGCTTTGTCTTCACTGAGGATGACAGCTTTACTTTGTATATCTTTAAAAAGTTCTTGAAACCCTGCTGAGCCCCAGGGAGTGCATCTGGAGACACCTCACATGTTAACTTTTTCTGCCTGTGCCTGCATCAGATGTCACAACCTTCCCTCCCCCCCCCCCCCCCCCCCCCATCGCCCTGTTCCAAAAAAAACATGTTTATCGGGTTTTCAGCATTTGACACGCAGCAATACCTCTGGGCAAAAAGAGAGAAGTGAGAACCAGTCACATCATTTAATGCATCCTATTTGTAGAGGGTGCAGTCTAGCGGTGACACCCACTGTCTTTTGAAGTGGGTGAACCAGATGGGAAGCTGTTCTCTCTCTTTGGGCATGTCATTTTAGCAGGGAACAAAAAGTAGATTGTAAGTGTTGTGGGCGAGTACCAACAACATGTGTTTGTGTGTATGTATATGGATCTATGCATGTATATACATACATCTACAGCATGTTTGTTTATAATAACACCCCCTAGCTCTTTATGTAGCCTTAATCTCTTCAGTGCCAGAGTGCCCAGCAATACATGGCTTGGTAGTGCGTTGTATGCCCGCCTGGCACTCAATGGTTAACTGGGGGACAGGCGATCTTCATACAATAACCCAGGGCTGGAAAAATCCTGGGAGCATAACATTTCCACCCTGGCGCCTGTGCTGTGCGCAGTCATGAGGGACATGATTGAGGCTGCGTCCATACAGGGGCAGACCGCGCGTCCGCATGCTGAGCGATCAGACTGCCTACAGGCAGTAATCGCGCCTATACAGCGTGCGCACGGAAGCGGGAGGGGGGCGCGTGATGCGCTTGAAATCAGTCAAAACTGATCTCTCGCGCGATGGGGCCGGTCACGTGAGCGGTTTGCCCAATGAGGGCGAACGAGCTCCGTGACGTCGCTGGCACCGAAGATGGTGAAACTCTCCTAATGTTTGGCTAACTATAGTTACAAACTAGCATAAATACTGTACAGAATATCATATAACGAACGTGTACATGTTTTACAGGCTTGTGCCTTGTTTTAATGGTGTGATTAATATCAGTTTGCCCATGTTGTGTGTGTTTTTTTTTTTTTTTTAAATGTAACTGCTAAAATGGATAAAAATCAAATGCTATCACAGGTTGTACAAGAGCAAATCTTTCCAAAGGAAGGACAGATTTAATTAGATTGTGTTGCATGCAACAGGCGGTCCGATGGGTTGCAACTTTCAGAACCAGTACCCTCTCCAGTAATTGGTGATAAGAATCTGACCAGACAATACCAGTGTTTTTGAAGGTGTCTGATTTTGCGCTGAAGAGTGCGATTTTGGCTTTACCATCAACACACAAAACGTAGCTCATGGTTGACCTTTGGAAGTAGTCTTGTAATGTCTAGTTTAGTTAAAACACTCGCAAAGCAGCTTTGCAAATCTAGTTGACTTTTGTCTTTAGCAATATTTGATGACTGAATCCTGAAAGTCTCTAAGCAAACGACACATTTTATGAGGGCGAAACGATAGGGTTTTGTCTGTTTAAGAGCTGATGTCTAATCCCTCACACTTCACGCTGATACATGCCTACAAGTCATGGTTTTTAATCCATTCCTTTTTTTTACAAGAACACTGCGTTCCCCAATGCTGCTGAACAAAATGGTGGCGTAAGCACTTGGGGTGTGGTAGAGATGTCACAGGGCATTCCCAGATTCCATGGCATCGTTGCTCCTGCCTGGAATTAAGGCAGTTACCCTCTGTGGATAGGCGAAGGGCTCGTCAGGTGGAAATGGCAAAAAAAAAAAGGGCCTAACGACCCATTATATCAAAATATTCACAATGGAGCCCTGACTGCATGTTCTACACCAGCGGTGCGCAAACTGTGGGGCGCGACCGCTAGGGGGGGCGCGACACTGCCGACGGGGGGCGCGGGGTTTACAGAGGCCCCGCGCGCTTCCCGAAGGCACTTGAATTAAGTGCCGGGGGAGCTGCAGGGCCTCTGTAAACCTAACTTACCGTGGCTCCGGCGGCTTCCTCCCTGTGTCGCCATGGCAACGCGGCGTCAAAATGACGCTGCGAGGTCATGTGACGTCGCGTTGCTATGGCAACGTGACGTCATTACGCCGGAGCGCGGGTAAGTTGGGGTTGGGAGGGGGGCGCGGGAGTGAGGGGACAGCCGGCAGGGGGGCGCAGGGAAAAAAGTTTGCGCTCCCCTGTTTTACACGATGTAGTTGCAAGTTTTACACACGTATTGGTCTTGGAAAGGCGTAGCTTTATTGCACGGTCTAGCCCATTTTGCCACAGCCGTTTCTCCGCAACCAAAAAAACGCCGGCTTTTAGCTGCTGCTCACCTCGCCTCCGGGACACCGAGCCCCCGGCTACTTCACCGCTAAGGTAAGTCCCTAACATTAGCCCTAATCCCCTATGGCCAACGCTGTTATCCCCTATCCTAAAAACCTTACCCCCTATCCTAAACACCTTACCCCCTAACCGCTACAACCCCTAAAGATAACCCCCTGCCCTAAAACTGACCACCTTGTAGAATAGGCCGGTGGTGGAGCAGCTGCATAGGGTCCCCCTGCGGCTAAACGGCTGCAGCCAAATGTACCATTACGATTGTGCCGCGCTGTGTGTCCCATTGGGAGAAAAGCACTATATGAAATAGTTTATTAATAATAATAATAATAATCTTCCTTTTAATCCACTGAAAACAAACATTTGACTTATGTTAATTTGGAAGTTGTGCCGCTGCACGATCGTCAGTAAGGCTGCGGCCATGGTGAGCGCTGGAGAGGGCGCAAGCGTTCACTCGGCTTCCCCGCCGCCTGCAGCAGGAGAGATCTGTGTCCTGCATGCAGAGGAGACAGAGAGGCGTGTCGGGGGGGGGGGGGGGGAGGGGGCAGCCGTGACGTCACGGAGCCGGTGCGCCCGTGAAAACCGATTTTTCTGTTTCCTCCTGAATCGCGCGCCTCCGCGCACGTTAGCGCGCTCTATAGACTGCCTTATAGAGGCACACCTATGTGATCGCGCAGTGCGCGCCCTCGTGATCACCATGGCCGCAGCCGAAGGTTGTTACTCTATTTTTAAGCCACCCCGATCAGAGATCCTGTGAATGAGCGGGAGAGAGGTTTTGCTTTGCCTGTGCAAACTCTTGTTGAACACACCGTGACACAAGGGAGTAGTCGGAGGAGGTGATACCCCCTCCTAAATCTCAGCTCACCATGTTTACAAACTAACTTTAAAAAAAAAAATACTTCCAGGCTGCAGATTTTGCTAAATAGTCACCAGTTGTGTGCACCGAATCCCTAAAACACGGTGCTGCCATTAGCACATGTTGATCCCTTTAAAGCCACAATCTATGCTTCTCTTGTTATTGTTTTTTTTTTTTTTAAACTTAACGTGAACTGGGGGATATGGCGACTATTTTCTTGCCTGGTGGGTGCAGAGTGGATGCTGGTTTAAGGCTTGGAGAGACCATCACATATTTGGATTTTTTTTTGTTTGCTTGTCAAAATCAGCCCTACATCCTAAAAATATCTTGGGAATGGGGGGGTTGTCAGGGGGCCACTGATAATCTCCGAGGGGTTCAGGTCAGGTTTTTTTTTATAGCTTTTCATGGACCAACCTAGATGAATTTATATGGCACAGAACTGAAAGGTCTCATCACAACCTGTAGTGACGTGACATTCACATTATACAATTCAAATTGACACTTATTTTTGCTATCTATTTACCAAGTTAAAACAGGTTTTTTTGGGGATGGGGGGCGGCGGTTGTTTCATGTGATTGAAGTTTTTTTTACTATATGTAACACGTGGGTTTGCGCGGCTAATTGATTTAACACTTCCAGTAAATGGTAGCTTTCTTTCCTCCATAAAAGTAGAAGTCCTTTTGGCTTGCGACAGCTGTGTAAACTTCAATACAAATATATTCTTGGCGACAAAGGCATCGTCGCAGGCCTGCCAGGGGCACGGCTTACCCCCAGATGACATAATGACATTGTATAGTTGGAACACATATTTTGACACCATGAAACTAAACCACACATTCCATCACATGTAAAAGTGGAGCGCTGCACTGGAGCAAGTTCAAATGGGATATAAACCATCAAAGATAGGGTTTAATTAGTTAAATGTCGGCGATTTTAAAAAACATGAAGTATGAGTATTTGTAAACACGCTGTCTGGGAGTAGGTTTACTAGACGTTTTATAGGGATTCATCTTAAAATGGACAAAAAGCTAGAGGGGACGCAGTGTGCTCATTTGCATGACACTACCCAGAATCCCTGGCGGCAGCGGAAGCATTGTGTGCTAAGAGTTAATGGCGAAAGGCAGGGTTGCAGACGTGAATACTCGCACGTGGCGTTTTTATTTGCTAAACCCGTTTTGAAAGCGGGCAAGAATTCCTTTGGCAATATTGTTGGCGCCGCACCAATAATACGGTTATCGGATCCTAAAAAAAAAGCAATGGGTAAAGGAAGACGTGGGCCGTACAGCCACTTTCTAATTCATTGTGCAATGTTATGTGCACCATATGGGAACCATATAGAGTATGTGAACCATATGTATGTATGTGAACCATATATTTGACAAAGCTGGGCGCGAAATGCGTTGGGACTTGTTCCCTTTTTTTACTTAATCGCTTTTGTATAAATCTTTTTTATTCTACATGCAATCTAGCCCTGGCTTTCATTGCTGTGCATCGCATTTGTTTTTGTTTGTTCAATATTTGCAAACACTTGTGTATTACCCCACTTCTCTGTGTATTGAATGCGCGGGGTGGCGGATAATTAACTTGCAGGTAAATAAAAGCACTCCCAAGTCTGAGTTTGCATTGCTCACAATCATCTCCAAGATAACGTAACCATTCTTTGAGAATATATAAAAAAAAATATGAGTGTGGCTTAAAGCTTCCTTAGCACTGAGATGATGACTTAACCCTTTGCATGCCCCATGATGTAGATACCGTGTCATCGTCTGGCACTCCAGCGGCCCTATATGTCACATGGGCTTTCTCTTTTCTTGTAATTGCCTATATTTAAAGAGTTATTTTAATGTGCATATTTGCGATCTAATTCTAGCTACAATTCAGACGGATTCTCAAGCCGCTCTCTGGGGACCAGCTTACCTGGATTCAGGAATGACCTATATATTTGCATACAGGTGAATGCACCTAATATGCATATAAACTGACCGTGTTTTTTTAAGGCAGTGACGTGTGTGTATAAAGAGGTTAGTTACATCTGGGTTATTGATACCTTTTTTGTTGCCCAAATCGCACACCTATAAGTATTATACATGTATTATGAGCTGAGCCTTTTCTTTTTCTCTGTCTTCTCCCTTTTTGCCTATTTTCAGTGTGTGTTCAACAAGAGTTTGCACGGACAAAGCCTAGTCTTACTTATTCTTATCCTTTATTGGCTATCTGATAAGGGTTCATAACAGTGGTTTCCATTTTTTTTTTTTGGTTAAGGATCCCTATGTAAAATTCTGAGGAACCCCCAAACCTCTCTAACGGCGTGTCGGAGATCAGATGCATTGTAAGGAATCCCAACCCTCTCTAATAGCATGTCGGAGATCAGATGCATTGTAAGGAGCCCCAACCCTCTCTAATAGCGTGTCTGAGATCAGATGCATTGTATGGAACCCCAACCCTCTCTAATAGCGTGTCTGAGATCAGATGCATTGTATGGAACCCCAACCCTCTCTAATAGCGCGTCTCACATCAGATGCATTGTAAGGAACCCCAACCCTCTCTAATAGCGCGTCTGAGATCAGATGCATTGTATGGAACCCCAACCCTCTCTAATAGCGTGTCTGAGATCAGATGCATTGTAAGGAACCCCAACCCTCTCTAATAGCGCGTCTGATGCATTGTAAGGAACCCCAACCCTCTCTAATAGCGCGTCTGAGATCAGATGCATTGTAAATTCTCCATTTGGCACAATTTTAAAATGACCTGAAAATTACAGGGAACCCTTTACTATATTTAGACCAGCCCCACATATTCTTGTTGCTGACATGGAAGTAGTAGAGTTCCTGCTGGCCTTCTCTTCTCTCCCGCATGGCCTGTAATTTCTGATGTCAAAAACAAGATAACACAGTTTTTTTTTTTTTTACATAAATCCACGTGTGCAAACGGTGAGATTGCCGGAGCAGGGTCATTGCACCGCAGGGATTGCACCGTATTCTTGCATTACCTGCCCGCGACTTGAATGCAGGATTTATCTGCAATACCCATTAGTGATTACCGGTCCAAATGTTCTGTAGCAAAATATCTTATTAAAACTAAAATAACCTGTCAAGGGGGAATCGCACCTTTAAATGCATAATACATGCAATAATCACTTTTTTTTAAAAAGTTTTTGAAGTGAAACTTCCTTAGTGGTACCTCATTCGTGATGGGGCAAAAAAGAATTGTGGAGACAGAAATGAAACGGATGTGACGTCAGTGCTGGCAGTTGAGGCCGGGCTGTGTTCTGGCTCAGCCCGACCCCAACACTGACATCACACCCGCTCCACAAATCAGATGCGGCGGCGGCGATAGCCGCCGGCGCCACTCCTAATCACCCCCCCCCCCGAGCCCCACACCCCCCACACACCGTGACATATGCGGCGGCGATAGCCGCCGCTCCTAACGGCCGCTGCCATGCCGCGCAGCCTCTCTCCTCCCTACCTCCGCTTTCCTGCGTCCCGCTAACTGAGCGCCGCCGGGGTCGAGGAGAGGAGCCCAGGGATCATGGAGGGTAACCGCCGCCGCAGCTCCTAACGAGCTCTGCTCCCCCCACCCGCTGACATGCGGCGGCGGCAGCCCTCAAAATTTAATTGCCGCCACTCCTGCTGACCTCCCCCGGCCGAGGCATGGAACGGGGGGGGGGGGGTAGAGTGAGCTGCGTTCCCCACAGCACCATCAGAAGGGGATCGCTGCAGCGCTCCCCTCGAAGCCAGCTCCCGCTGACGCGCTGCCCCCCTTCCCCGCCGACACTGCCTCTGCCCACGCAGCACTTCCGGAGGGGGGGGGGCTTTATTAAGGTATCTGCCCGGTGCCCGGTGCGGCCGCGTCTCGCCGGGGGGGGGGGGGGGGAGGAGAGACTCAGGCAGAGCCGCCGCGGGTCCGCAGCTCTGCCTGTCTGTGAGGGGAGTAGGAGTCTCAGGCAGAGCCGCCGCGGGTCCGCAGCTCTGCCTGTCTGTGAGGGGGGGGGGGTGTGAGGGGAGGAGGAGAGTCTCAGGCAGAGCCGCCGCGGGTCCGCAGCTCTGCCTGTCTGTGAGGGGGGGGGGGGGGGGAGGAGAGACTCAGGCAGAGCCGCCGCGGGTCCGCAGCTCTGCCTGTCTGTGAGGGGGGGGGGGGGAGGAGAGTCTCAGGCAGAGCCGCCGCGGGTCCGCAGCTCTGCCTGTCTGTGAGGGGGGGGGGGGTGTGAGGGGGGAGGAGAGTCTCAGGCAGAGCCGCCGCGGGTCCGCAGCTCTGCCTGTCTGTGAGGGGGGGGGGGGGAGGAGAGTCTCAGGCAGAGCCGCCGCGGGTCCGCAGCTCTGCCTGTCTGTGAGGGGGGGGGGGGGTGTGAGGGGGGAGGAGAGTCTCAGGCAGAGCCGCCGCGGGTCCGCAGCTCTGCCTGTCTGTGAGGGAGGGGGGGGGAGGAGAGTCTCAGGCAGAGCTGCCGCGGGTCCGCAGCTCTGCCTGTCTGTGAGGGGGGGGGGGGGGGAGGAGAGTCTCAGGCAGAGCCGCCGCGGGTCCGCAGCTCTGCCTGTCTGTGAGGGGGGGGGGGTGAGGGGAGGAGGAGAGTCTCAGGCAGAGCCGCCGCGGGTCCGCAGCTCTGCCTGTCTGTGAGGGGGGGGGGTGTGAGGGGAGGAGGAGAGTCTCAGGCAGAGCCGCCGCGGGTCCGCAGCTCTGCCTGCCTTTGAGGGGGGGGGGGGGAGTCAGGAGAGAGGGGGCAGGACACAGAAAGAGAGACACACACACAGTGACAGACACACACACATACATATATACACACACACACACACACTGACTGACACACATACACACACACACTGACTGACACACATACACACACACTGACTGACACACATACACACACACTGACTGACACATACACACACACAATGACTGTGAATAGGTTAGGGGGATGTGTGAGGTGCAGGGGGGCTGCGCATACGTTACACGGTCACACGCACGCACGCACACGGTCACACACACACGCACATGGTCACGCACACACGCACACACACACAGTCAGTCGCGCACACAGTCAGTCGCGCACACAGTCAGTCGCGCACACAGTCAGTCGCGCACACAGTCAGTCGCGCACACAGTCAGTCGCGCACACAGTCAGTCGCGCACACAGTCAGTCGCGCACACAGTCAGTCGCGCACACACGCACTGTCACGTGCACTGTCACGTGCACACGCACTGTCGCGTGCACACGCACTGTCGCGCGCACACGCACTGTCGCGCGCACACGCACTGTCGCGCGCACACGCACTGTCGCGCGCACACGCACTGTCGCGCGCACACGCACTGTCACGCGCACACGCACTGTCACGCGCACACGCACTGTCACGCGCACACGCACTGTCACGCGCACACGCACTGTCACGCGCACACGCACTGTCACGCGCACACGCACTGTCACGCGCACTGTCACGCGCACACGCACTGTCACGCGCACACGCACTGTCACGCGCACACGCACTGTCACGCGCACACGCACTGTCACGCGCACACGCACTGTCACGCGCACACGCACTGTCACGCGCACACGCACTGTCACGCGCACACGCACTGTCACGCGCACAGTCACACAGTCACACGCACAGTCACACAGTCACACGCACAGTCACACGCACAGTCACACGCACAGTCACACGCACAGTCACACGCACAGTCACACGCACAGTCACACGCACAGTCACACGCACAGTCACACAGTCACACAGTCACACAGTCACACGCACAGTCACACAGTCACACAGTCACACAGTCACACGCACAGTCACACAGTCACACGCACAGTCACACAGTCACACAGTCACACAGTCACACAGTCACACGCACAGTCACACAGTCACACAGTCACACGCACAGTCACACAGTCACACGGTCACATGGTCACACAGTCACACAGTCACACAGTCACACAGTCACACAGTCACACGCACAGTCACACAGTCACACAGTCACACGCACAGTCACACAGTCACACAGTCACACGCACAGTCACACAGTCGCACAGTCACACGCACAGTCACACAGTCACACAGTCACACAGTCACACAGTCACACAGTCACACAGTCACACGCACAGTCACACAGTCACACAGTCACACGCACAGTCACACAGTCACACAGTCACACGCACAGTCACACAGTCACACAGTCACACGCACAGTCACACAGTCACACAGTCACACGCACACACACACACACAGTCACACAGTCACACGCACACACACACACACACACACACACACACTGTCACACAGTCACACGCACACACACACACACAGTCACACAGTCACACGCACACACACACACAGTCACAGTCACACGCACACACACACACAGTCACAGTCACAGTCACACGCACACACACACACAGTCACACAGTCACACGCACACACACACACACACACAGTCACACAGTCACACGCACACACACACACACACACAGTCACACAGTCACACGCACACACACACACAGTCACACAGTCACACGCAAACACACACACAGTCACACAGTCACACGCACACACACACACAGTCACACAGTCACACGCACACACACACACAGTCACACAGTCACACGCACACACACACACAGTCACACAGTCACACGCACACAGTCACACAGTCACACAGTCACACACACACAGTCACACACACACAGTCACACAGTCACACAGTCACACAGTCACACAGTCACACAGTCACACGCACACACACACACAGTCACACGCACAGTCACACAGTCACACAGTCACACGCACAGTCACACAGTCACACAGTCACACGCACAGTCACACAGTCACACAGTCACACGCACAGTCACACAGTCACACAGTCACACGCACAGTCACACAGTCACACAGTCACACGCACAGTCACACAGTCACACGCACACACACACACACAGTCACACAGTCACACGCACACACACACACACACACACACACAGTCACACAGTCACACGCACACACACACACACAGTCACACAGTCACACGCACACACACACACAGTCACAGTCACACGCACACACACACACAGTCACAGTCACACGCACACACACACACAGTCACACAGTCACACGCACACACACACACACACACAGTCACACAGTCACACGCACACACACACACAGTCACACGCACACACACACACAGTCACACAGTCACACGCACACACACACACAGTCACACAGTCACACGCACACACACACACAGTCACACAGTCACACGCACACACACACACAGTCACACAGTCACACGCACACAGTCACACAGTCACACAGTCACACACACACAGTCACACACACACAGTCACACAGTCACACAGTCACACAGTCACACAGTCACACGCACACACACACACAGTCACACGCACACACACAGTCACGCACACAAGAGGAATTCACGCTTAGTGCAAATACAAGGGATGTGTACGCATGTTCTAAGTCAAATTTATTTGCGTTTTGTCAATGAAATTGTATTTTGATTTTTAATTAAAACATCACCAATACAAATACAATTTCTGTGACAAAAGTCAAAGAAGTTTCACTTACTATGCGCGTGCACAGCACACACAGCTTTTTTTGTTTGTTACTGGAACACTTTGTTCATTTGAACATTGCCAACTGATTATTTCACCAGGTTGTGTAGGAAATGTTGGCGCACAAGCAGACGTGTCCCGCGTCTAAAGAGCAGCTAATTACTGATCAGTGTGTGGATTGTATTGATGTACATATTAAAGGGGGCGAAAACAAAATGGCCGCTTGGACTGCTGCCTTAAAGTGGAAAAACACCTTCAACGAAGATCAATTGCTTCAGAACGATACAGGCCAGTGGAAGTATAGAATTGGGTGTACTTAGTGTATTCCCAGTTCCCTTCTGCTTGAATTCACTGAAGTGAAGTTACATGAGAAATCTCCTTATCTTAGAATGTGAAAGATGAGCGGAGCAGTCGGAGGACAATTCAATAACAAAATGGAAGGCTAGACATATTGCCGTCTCACAAGGTTACTGTTTACATGCAGTCTTTCTTAGTTGATAACAAAAAAAAGCAAATTGTGCTTGCCCGTATAATTGCCGCTTTAGGCCTGTAATCTGGTGCGCGTGCGGGCGTTGCACATGCACGTGGCCCGCGCGTTTCGTTTATATGTTGTAAGCGGTGGCGTGCGCGGCAGGGGACGTGGCTATAGACGTCACGGCGATGGCCGTGCTGTGATTGGCTTGGCAGCATCGCGAAAATATACATTTCCACGTATTTGCTGTGATCTGCCGCGCCACCGCTCACGGCCGTGCACGCGCGCGTCTCGACTGTATCAGCATTCACCTGTAGATGCAGAACGCCGGGTTTTGATTGTAACTTTCCAAAGCGCTTCGATTCGGTTGAGACAAAAAATCAAAATCAAATCTTTAAACGCAGACGGTCCTCGTTTGTCCGACGGAATGCGTCCCGCTAACCGCCGTCGGTTACCTGACGGATTGCGGGTCCCATGTTAATCGGCGGCGGTGACCATCGGATAATGCGTCCGGCGGACTGCATTATGCGGCGTCGGCAAGGGAGGACCACCTGTACCGGCCTCCACTTAAGGGGGCATCGCTATACTTTACAGTCAGTTTGAGAACTACAAATTAAATACAATTTATTTTATCAGATGTCTGTCTGAACTTGCTAAGCGTACTCCCTGGTATTGCATCCACTCGGGTTCTAGGAGGGATTGCCCATTTAAATAGAAGTAATCATCTGGAAAGCAATGAAAGTCAATGTTGGGGTTTCGTGGAAGATAAATAGTCTTGTTCAGAAGGACACTATCAATGCCCGATAACCATTATTATTATTATTACTATTATTACATATTATTATACACCCCCCTTAATGGTAAGGTTCTGTGACGCTGTCTTCCTATTGCACTGGAATATTGTAATGTAATCTAAAAGAGGGGTGCGCAATTTTTTTTGGGGTGGGGGGTGTGCGCACAGCACTTAAAGAGGCCCCGCACTCTTCCCGAAGGCATTTAAATTAAATGCCGGGGTGCGGCGAAGGTCACTGTAAAGTCCCTTACCTTGGCTCAGATGGCTTCTGGCGACGTGCCGCCATGGCAACGCGACGTCACATGACGTCTGAACGCCGGAGCCAAGGTAAGGGGGGGGCGCGAGCAGAAGAGTGGAGCCGGCAGGGGAGCGCAAGGGGAAAAGATTGCGCACCCCTGATCTAAAGGGAGAATGAATCTGTAACAGGAGCTGCATAGCCCTACTGTAGAAGTTACAGGTATGATGGAAACACCTTTGCAAAATGTTGAGGAAAAATATTAAAGCGGCAATGTTGCTCAAAATGTAAATTTTTTTGTTTTTTTTAAATTTGTTTTATCCTACATGTGCTTTTTTTGTTTGGGTTTTTTTTTTTTTATAAATAAATCTGTTCTGTACTATGAGAATACTTGTAGCATTTTTTTAAAAACAACTCTGAATGACATTTTTAATGTATTATAATGTAACAAGCATTTGTTGTTTCTATAGCAACCATTTACAAAGTCACAGCCCCTTCCTCTTCTGAAACAGGCTCTGGTACACCCCTTTGTGAGCCCTGCCCTCTCTCTAGCAGTGCACCAATTGTATTTAGTGATGGCCTGGTCACATGATCTTCCCCACAGAACTTTGCATCTTGGGTCCTCTTCTGCTGCACTGACAGCCATTTAGTGAACCCTCCAAGCCGAATATTCGCCGATTGATCGCAGGAGAACGGATTGATCGGCAATTTAGCTAATGACTTATTCTGTCGATTTTGTATTGATGCACCTATTATTAAAGGGGAAACGAAATAAACAATATAAAATCGTCAGCTAGGACTGCTGCTTTAATACAACTAAACAAAAGCAAAACCATAAACAAACAGCCAGGGCTGCTGCTTTTTAATAAGGTCTGGTGGCCTTTATACTTTGTTGGAGGGGACATCCCTCCTTGAACTAACTAATTCCTGTGCCATGGTTCATTGGTTCATTTTTAGTATAATTATTTTGACATATTTTTGTTATATGCTTAATACAGCTCAACCCCGTTATAGCGCGATCCGTTACAACGCGGATCCGCTTATAGCGCGATGCAAGCGTGGCTCCCAGTTGTTCGTATTTATGAATACTTTACAACACGATTATCGGCGTCTTAAATACTTTGTTGTACAATGCATACAATTGCACATTATTTCTAACGCGATCCGCTTATAACGCGATGCGATTCTTTGGACACCGAGCACAGGGTTATAAGGGGGTTGAGGTGTATCTTCATATTAACTGAATATTTTGGAGTGTTTGTACAATCTTTTTCTAATTCCTTTGTGATTCGTTTATAAACTTGTGTATGTAAATTGATAATCCCAACTTTTTTTTTTCTTTTGTAAAAAAAATAATTATGCTGCCATAATTATAACTGTCCAAAGAGATAAAAGAGCAGGGCATATATTATCCAATAAGTACGGTTCTGAGGGAAATTAAACTGTATTAATTTTTGGATCCAAGGCAAAATGGACATGAAGCAAAATAACACACTGCTCATTTGCAAGTCATTTCCCAGAATCCCTGGCTGCTGTGGAAGCATCGTGCGTTAATGAGATAATGGGGGGCGGGGGGCGGGGGGCGGGGGGAGCAGGGTTGCAGACCTGTCTGAGATATGTGAATGTGTCACAAGTGATCTTTGTATTTGCTGTACAAACAACTGTACACTTTACTTTACGGATGATTGAATCGTTCTAAAGAAGCCAGTTACATTGATACATTACAACAAAACACAGGGCAGCCCAATGCTACATCCAGTTGACAATACATATATGGTAATATATATAAAGTTAAATACTTCAATAATAATATTTTCTTTGTTAATTATTTAAACCCTTTGGCCAAAGCGTCATAAGCCTGCATACCACGTCAAGGCATAACCAAATTTGCAGGTCCTAACACTACAGTACACTGTGAACCTTTCCTTTTACCTCTGTATGAGGGGAAGCAACCACAGTGCGTCTTGTCCATACAGCAAAATGAGAGAACCTCCCAAGTTAAAAAGGTGGGGAGGGGTGAGCTATGGGAGGGGAGGGGGGGGGCGCCTACCTCCAAACAACTGTAGTTGACACATTATTTCACTTTTTTTCCCCCCCTGCACATTGTGTGTTTTCCCTGTAAAGTCTGTTCTGGAAACAGAAGCAGCAGCAGCATATGTAAGGAAAACTATCTTGTCCTTTTCGATCTGCGCTGCATGAACTCTGTCAGCAGACGCCATATGAACGTTCCTGCTTAGTGTTCATTTTGGCTTGATGTGATTCTTACACAATTTTAGGAAAACAGATCTGCTGTATTATTTTTGGAAGGGGGTGCTGAAACAAGACACCTTGTTAACATTCAATAAACAAGTCGGAGACTTGCGATTTCAAAGAAAGTGGTTACTATTTACTAGCTATTTTTAACATTTCTATATGGTTGCCCAGTATAATTTTAGGATCCGAATATAACGCCAACCACACACAGTTTAAAATAAATCTAAAATATATCATGCAAGTTAGAATATTAAAAGTTATAAAAGTGCATGACTAAGGAAATATTTCATTATAAAGGTCAGTTTTTCGACAGCCGTGAAAATGGGGGAGAGAATCCGCTTCACGGGGAATGCCGTTCTAAAGGTAGCGGGCAGTGAAAGGTTTCCGGTGGGACAGAGAAGACGAGAGTCCTGGGCAAGAGTCTTACAGAAGAAATATAGAATTGTGTAAATCATATGGGAGCTAATCAACAGATTTTAGAAGGAGACTGATGATCTCCGAGTGACGAAATTTAGAAATAAATGGATTTGAGATTTATACTTTATTAATCTGGTGCAGTTTTACGTCGGATTTATCTGGGATTACTAGACGGGGGGGGGGGGGCTTTGATTACATGTTATCTGTTCTCTTCTTTTTCTTCCAGAAGCCAAGTGGAGATTTTTTTTTTAATTTAATTTTTTCGTGCATCAGCAATCCCGTCTTGGTTTGCAGTATTATGAAATGGAAAGCAGACTTGTTTATCTCTGTCTTTTTAGAGCAGAGGGCAGAAGTCTGGATTGTAGCACGTAGAAGAACTCCAGGCTTGTAGGGAGAGCTTTGGAATGCCACACTATCTGCACGCTTCCCTCCCTCCCCACATCGCAGGGCTTCCAAGGACTGAGTTAACCAACTGGTGGGAAGTGTTTTGAAGTCACGATACCCCTAATATTTCCAGTATTGTCTCCGAGGCTGCGATTTACAGTGGCGGCGTGACATCGCGCGTGCCCGCCGCTCGCGGGAAACCTGCACTGCGGTACTAGGCGACAGGGAGGCGGTGCCGTGATGCCGGGTGAGCGCTTCGCCCTCATTTGCTGAACCCCGCACGTGCCCCCAGCCGTCATGTGGCAAAGACAGTATTTGTCTGGCCAAGAATCGCGCGCGCCATTGCCTGCCTCATAGGTGCGGCCTTTTGTTTGCGGCGTGCGCGCGTGGCCACTATAATCTTGTACTTGCTAAGATGAAACCTGGGATATTTACTTCCTGTAGCTACACTCAAGCCATCACAGCGCTGTACATTGAGCGGGAGTAACTCTGGGAAGCTTCCGCCTCTTCCTGCTGTGTGGAAACTATTCTGGACCTGCCTGAGACTTTTGATTCACCAGCAGTATTTTTCTGTTTTGTTGCTATCCTCTTGGAAAGGGGCTGGTGGATAGTGGTTAGATTGACATTACTTTGCTTTTCAGGGTACCATTGTTACGAAACAAAAGACAGGGGTGCCCAATGCTACATCCAATTGCCAATTGTGTCAATTGGATGTAGCATTGGGCACCCCTGTCTTTTGTTGTATACATTGCCACGCCCAGTAGCACTCTTTTTGACACAAATATATATTCATGATGTGGTGGGTGCAGGAGTTTGAGCTAGCTGGGAATGTGTGTGTTTGCCATTGTTATGAACACTTAATTTCCGGAGAAACCTAAAGCGTGAAAATGTAGCTCTAGGGAGGAAGACGTGTAAGCTAGTGAGTCAAATTGCATTATACTTTAATAAACAACGTGTGGACATTTCACTGTCATCCCACGAATTCCTCATTGTATTTATTTAATCGTTCTGACTTATTTGATTGTGCTCATTTTTTATTTTTTTGGGGTAAGTGTCATTAAAGTATACTGCAATGCAAATGTATTAACCAGCAATACAGGTTAATTCGATTTGAAGCGGGGGGTCTCCGGAGATGATCCCCTGTTAATTTCAGAGGCGGGGCCCCCCTGCTTCTGGAAATGCTTCCCTCCTGTGGGGGGTGATGGTATCTGTGGCAAGCTTAAAGGTCCTGGTCACGCAGGCCGATAGGAAACCGTAGTGGATGATTGGATGATGTCACGGCCTCCTATTGGTCCGTAGGACATTTAAGCGGCCATTCAAGTAAGTACAGGTGGTCCTCGTTTTCCAACGTTGCACTTTACAACGAATGGCATATCCAACGCTTTACAATTCAACCCTATGGGACGTTATCTGACGCTCACCGCCACTGATTAACATGGGACTCACTTTACAACGGTCTCACTATCCAGCGCTACTTCCAGAACGGACTCCGGTGGATAACCGAGGACTGTCTGTATCAGATTCTCTGCTTGCAGGGATACCGGCACCACTATGGAGGGTAGTATCTCTGGAAGCAGGGGGTCCTCGGAGCTGAAATGTAAAGGGGTTAAGCTCCGGTGACCCTGTGCTTTCTCCTATATTGCTGCTTGAGGATCAGTATTCGGACACTCTGTTTTCTGAATGAGTCTTTATGCTGCTCTATGAAACAGCTGGAGTTTCCGTTTGTTGTTCTACAAACCTCGAGGGGTTAATTACGGGTTTTATAAATGAAGAAAATGGAACATCCAATATAAAACAAGCCCCATTGCCACTGGGGGAAGCAAACGGCGACAATAACCAAAATAGCTCGCCAGGTGGCCGAATGGGATTTCAAGATGGAAGCAGCAGTCCCACGTCTCGAGTAGATCTGCAGTAACGCGTGTGTGTGTGTGTGTGTGTGTGTGTGTCTTCCTTAGTCAGTCACCCTTAAAGGTAATGCCCCCCTCAACAAAAAAAGTCACTACTCTTAAGTAAGTAAATTAATTATGGTGCCGTTTTAAAGCAGATTACCAATCTTTTATTCTAGCTATTTAGTTTAAATTTATTTTTTTTAAAAAGCCCAAAGCCCTGCCGTTTGTTCCGACTTTCTCCACGTTAACCAGGATGCACAAAACTGTTTTTCTTAAAGACAACAAAATGTCTTATATATAATTTATAAAAACGATCGGATATGGTTTACTAATTTTTTTTCCCTTCTCTTCGGTTCTGCTGAATTCACGCACATCCGCTCTTTCTGTTTCTATTGACTACTAAATTACTTTACAAACTTACAAGAATATACATTTCCCTGGAAATTTGTGATTTTTAGCTAGTCCTATTACAGAAAGATGTTGGATATAGATTGTTAAAAAAAAATAAAAAAATCACACTGAATTTGGAGTCTATCAAAATAAAAAGTATAAATACTTGTCCTTTTGACCTGGTAAGCACCACACTTGCTGTCCTTGTGTGTGTGGTTTTTTTTAGGGTCCTGAATCTTTTAAGATAAAGGGACCAGCTGGGTCGGCTGCATATTAATACACAGCACCTGTTGCAGTAATGGAAGAGTATTTTGCTATATAAACTGTTTCTACCCTTTTTAATGGCTGAAGAAGACCGAATATGATTAAATGTTACCAGCACGGGATCTAAAGCACGTTATACCGTTTTGTGACAAACGTCCTATGGTGATGACCACGTATCTGTTTTTTAATTGTAAGCTTTAAAGTAATTTATAAGACATCCATGGGGGGAGGGAGAGGGGGGCAAAGCAATAAACAGCCTGTTGGTGGGCGAGACTTAAAAACATTCCCTGATAATTTGTAAAAAAATAAATGCAACATGCAACGCTTACCTAAGCTGGGTGGTTCCGGCGGGGGACATTGGTGGTCCCCAATGTCTGTGTAGCCCCCAGTTAAAAAGCTCTGAGACTTTTTTTCCAATAGCGGTCCAGCCAGCAATCCTGGGTAAGCAATAGAAAAGCTGTGATGTCATCGGGAGATGATGTTGCAACGGTCTATTGGTGACCCCGGCGGACATTTTTGTAGTCCGCGCCTATGTCGTTTTTTGGGGGCAGGCGCAACAAGGTTCAAGGAGAATAAATAGTGACAGACGTGTGTGTGTGTGTGTGTGTACCAAGATGGAAAAAAATACAAAGGTAATTTGTATGGCCACAGTCAGCTGAGGCATCCAAAGCACCTCCCGTCACCATTTTGCACGACTCTACAGGGTCAACTTCTATATTTCTTAAACTTTGGGACCTTCGTAAAACAAGTTCTGTTTTAGCGAAACCTTTTTTTTTTAAATTGGCCCCTGACCTGCGCGTGGATTGAATGACGAAACTTTCAATATTTCAGGCAGCTGTGTAATAATGCAAATGGAATTCTCACTAGTAGATTGTTTAACATGTTAAAGCATGTCCCTTTGCACCAGGTTTATGCTTTGTAAAATAAAAAAAACACAAGGCATCTGCTATAAATAATACGAATGACAAATTCTCTCCAGTGGTCCAAGACCAAGATCCATTCCTCTGGTGCACCATATGGTCCGTTTTTAAGGGGCAGTCCCTCCCAGGACCATCGTGACCAAGTGGCAGTGACCTGTTTAAGTAGTTACCCGGGGTAATTGATGCACAGGCAAGGACAAAGCTCTCTCATAACGTTGGTTAAGACTTGTTGTTATATAGTAGGCGCTGGTGGGTGTGCGCCCGCGTTTAGGTTGCAAGCGGTGGCGCGCGTTTGGTTAGGGGGCGTGACTCTGACCTCACAGCGTTAGGCCGCGCTGTGCTTGATTCGCGGCGCGGCAGCAGGGCGAAAATACAATTTTATTGTTATTTCCCTGGTCTGCCGCGCCACCGCTCACGGCCGCGCGTCCCTAGTATAGAAACATCTGGCTAACACAGCCAATTCTAGTTGACGCACGCGCGCACTATATTACACGCCTTAGGATAAAGAAAACACTTGACCAACACCCCACTTCCACCCGTCCCCCTCAGAGGCCCCTAGATGATGCCGTTTGTACTTTACCTGTAAAATTAATCAAAAGCCGAATATTTGCTTTTAGCTCGTTTAGAACCATGCAAGGAAGCCAGTTCTTAGATTGTTTACAAAAGGTTGTTTTAGTGGCCGACTATGTGGAATTGCATCGTTTTAATGTCAGTCCTATGTAGCAGGTAAAAACGAAATAAAAATTAGTACATTTTGATACAACAACAAAACCAGGATGTATATTGAAGTATCATTAGAAATGCTATCACTCGGGCTTCATCTCATTGACTTCTATGGAGAAAATACCCGCTATCGTAATTGCGGTGAAAAGTCTATTTTTAGAGACTATCTCTGAATTGCAACGTCATACAAATAAAGAACTGTTTACATTAAGGAACACAATGAACTCTGTTTAAGAGGCTGTCTGTAACGCCGCAACCCCCACTAGGAGCCTATCCGATTTTAACTCGTGTTGGTATCTTGCCTCCCTGCTCCCGAATAGAGCATCCCATTTAAAAAAATAAAATTGGTAAGGGCAGGAAAAGAACTCTTAAAGGAAGTAAAAAACAATATGTAATGGGGGGGGGGGGGGGAAACAACATCGATTAGCGCAGACTGCTGCTTTTTAAGCCCAGTGACTTGTCTAATAGTTCTAACACTGGGAGTTCAGAGAGATATATCAGAGCAGAGTATAACTGAGGGAACATCATATTACTACTGCTATAGACCACGTTAGGAATGCATTTGTCGTAGGTTCTAATGGCCACTTTTGGATTTGCCATGCATAAAATCCATTTGGTATCCATTTATCCCTTTGGTAAACCAATGTATGCTATGCGCTGTTGCAACATACAGTTGATTGTAAGCTGACAACTCATGTTTCCTGTTTATTTTATGTATGCTACCTGATGATTTCACTGGGTGACCCCTAGTCCTTGAAATGATCAGGCAGCATATATAAAACAAGTAACACAGCACACTCCGGATACAGTCAACCTGGGGAACTCATTTCCACTGCATTCTCTGAGCTGGACTCCAGTCAATGGGCGTTAAGTTCAAAACCAGAAGCTTTTTGTCACTAGTGTCTTTTAGTAGCATTCATCTCCCCAATGTATGTAAAGGCTATGTAATATTATGATTCCCCCAAACATAGTCCTTTTTTTCCTTTCCAAAACTTTCTGTAGAAGTTAGACATTTACGTTTCTGTTGAGTCTCACTGGTTTGCCGGCAATCTCTGGTGGCTATTGTAATCTACCGTGTGTGTGTGTGTGTGTGTGTGTGTGTTCAAAAGGGATCACTGATTTGCTTCGCTGCAGATTAAATTTATGGGGATAATTCAATAAAGTCCAAAGCGAGAGATTGACTTGACTGGGGGTTTTCAGATGATGGTACTATTGGATTAACTTTCAAATTTGAGGCTATAAAGGTGAAAAATGTTTCAAAATAATCAATAACTTCAATAATTACCGCATAGAATGTCACCATTTCCGCTTGCTCAAGATGCACAACTAACAAGTCGTTAACAAAAGAGGATGGGAAAATAGCAAGTCCCAAAAGCTTTCATAGCAGCACTTGATTTGCTCAAAACATTGAATTGGGTAGAAAAAGGGATCAAAATCGGCTGTGAATTTGTTGCTTATGATTTGAAGACATTATTATTATTATTATTATTATTATTATTTTTGCCATATGTCTAGAAGAGCTCCAGCAATGGATCGGAGTACTTTCTGAAGATGGGCTGCCATATGTATCTCAGCCTATGTATCTCAGCAAGACCAAATCATGTTCAACAAATGTGCCAAATCTGCACCGATCAAAATATATGGACTAGAATGGGAAGAAGCAGGAAAACGGTTTACCTAATCAATAGGAGTATACAGAAACAAGGCCATCTTTCAAGGGAAGCTTCCACTGTGCCAAAAGGGGAATGTTTTGTATCAGTGTATTCAGCCTGGGCTCGCGTATGGATGTGAAAATTGGACCCTGAAGGCGAAGATAATTCAGAAGCCTCGCATACTTAAACTTCAAAGAAGTATGGAGAGATGAATGCTGGGTATTAAAGACAGAATAAAGAATGAATGGGTTCGGAAACAAACCAGTCTGAAGAAATTAAAATGGCAGTGGGACGATCAGAACAGGAAGAAAGGACCATCGGTAGACTGGATTGCAACGGATGACAAAAGACCAAGATGGGAGGATGAAATTGGGAAATTTGTTGGCAACATGGGGATGATGGTATGCACGTGCGTGCATGCATTAAAATCCCGGGCTCCTAAAATGTTTCCCCTATGCTGTGTGCAGTGATAACTGACCTGTCAATCATAGCTGCGACTTGCAACAATGCTCCCCAGACACATGAAAGCTGGGACTGGTAGCAGCAGTGATTGACAGGTCAAGTCATTTTCGTGCCGTTCTGTTAGCAGTTGAGGAGGGGGTGGGGGAACTGGAGGAAGAGCGAAGGCTACTGGTGGGGAGGTTGTATATATGTATCTAGGCATCTGTTATGATATACTAGCTGATATACCCTGCGTTGCCCGGGATATTCACAACATTATATTATCTCCAATACATAGGCTTACATCGATTGTAGTATGGAGGAAAGATGGAGCACAGCAGTGAGAAAAATAGGGGATTGGAGGCAGGTTTATTGCTGCATATATTTGATTGCTGTTCTGCATTGATTATTGGATCCACAGAAGGTTTTTGTAGCCCCACTGTGTGTCCCCCCTTTTTTCCTGATATTACATAGGCTTACAGTTTGACCACATACACATCTAATCTACAAGGGGATAGCAGAGCAGTGCTGTGACATGATTGCTAAAGCAACGGGCTCCATATTTGCTAATATTTTGGTGATTAATCCTGGATTAGTAACGTTATGTATCAAGGGTTTCCTAAACCTGACTCATAACAGAGCCTGACTCATACCAGACTACTGATCTGTGTGCTGTTTGCTTATGGTTAGGCATGAATCATGTGGCTGAAAGATTCTCCACCCTGACCAAAATCATGTGGTATTAGGGTTTTGCTTTCAAGTCGAGTGACTGCTGTGCTTTGTTTCACATTAATTTTGATGATTTATACAGTGCTACCCTATTATAGCAATGATAAATAGCATTGTAATGAACTAAAGAAGCATTTTAACACATTTAAATAGTACCAACCCTCAACAACTTTTCAGAAATATTTCAATGCATCAGTAGGCAGGAAAAAAACCTTATTTCCTGTAAGAGATGATGGCAGATATTTTCTGCACTTGCGTGAGATGTAAAGAGCACAAGCAAATATGGTTACAGAGCTCAAAATCAGGGGGGGGGGAAAGTGAATATTAATAGACTTCAGAAAATGATGAACAAGAACAAAAAACTGGTCTATATACACAGATGGAACAGATGTTATGGCCGTTAACGAGATGCACAGCGTTTAATGGTAACGCAGTATTTAACGCGTTGCTACATTGAAGGCGATAATGATGGCCTTGTATTTACTTGGCAGAAAAAGAACAGAGCTTTAAGTACTACCAACCAGTGCTATCGCCAAAAGACCTGGGAATCCCCAAGATAAGCCTTCCAGGTAGGGGAACCCAGTTAAAATGTTGATGTTGGCTCTCCGTGCTCAATCTCACTGTGCCTCAGCCCAACGGGGTACGGACTCGTGCCTGCAAAATGTTATGTCCAGTATTTAATATTCTTGTTATTAAGATTAAAACTCTATTTGTCTACCATTCAAACGTAATAGTAATTTTTTTGTAACGAGTTACATTTAACCAATTAAACATGCTTCTGCCCTATGCTCTTTTTTTCCCCTTTCTTCCTGGGTCACACAGACCCTTTAATCATCGATGCTGGAGACTTGCAGTTTGCACCACTTTTGCTCCAGAATTGCCTCAATACAGGCATACCCCACATTAACGTACGTAATGGGACCGGACCATGTATGTAAAACGAAAATGTACTTAAAGTGAAGCACCACCTTTTCTCCACTTATCGATGCATGTTCTGTACTGCAATCGTCATATACGTGCAGAACTGATGTAAATAAGGCATTTGTAACAGGCTCTATAGTCTCCCCGCTTGCGCACACCTTCGTTACAGGTAGGGAGCCGGTATTGCTGTTCAGGACGTGCTGACTGGCGCATGCGTGAGCTGCCGTTTGCCTATTGAGCGAGATGTACTTACTCGCGAGTGTACTTAAAGTGAGTGTCCTTAAACCGGGGTATGCCTGTACGTAGTTCTATGATCCATAGCCAGCTCCAATGGGCTTCCTTAATTGTTTGTCATTTCACCCCCCTCCCCCCCATAAAAATTAATTACAAAATATATTTCTTGGGGGGCCACTGAATGTTCCCAATCAATTGTTTTCTTTACTCCTAGCCCACCCGGCCCTTGTTAGACCACTAAATATAGGGGCAGGGCAAGTCTTGCCTTTGTAAACTTTGGCTGACACACCATGACCGCAGACACAAGGAAATCAAACTCCTCCCAAGTCTCGGCTCATCACGTTTGCAAACGAAATAAAGAAAAGATTTTAAAAATACAGCTCATCCCCGTTATCACGCGATCCGTTACAACGCGGATCCGCTTATAAGGCGGTGCAAGCGTGGCTCCCACTTTTCGTATTTACGAATACTTTACAACACAATTATTGGTGTCTTAAATACTTTATTGTACAATGCATACAATTGTACATTATTTCTAACGCGATCCGCTTATAACGCAATGTGATTGTTTGGACCCCAAGCACAGCGTTATAAGGGGGTTGAGCTGTACCTATAAGCACCCTTTGTTTAAAAAAAGGAGCAAATCACTATCTTTATCTGTATTCAACTTGATTTCTTTTAACTACATTTCTTCATTCACCCCGTGATCACGTGTCATGCTGTGGTTTGGCTGTTGCACACGGATTCTAGGTAATGACTTGCACATGAGCACTGTGTGTGCGTCAAATCGTAGCTTCCTGTTCCTTTGAAACGTGCTTCTTTTCACAGTTTTTGCATGCTGTTTTAGGCCTTGGCCATGTTTACCGCTTGCTGGCGGAAGCGTGCTGTGGCGCGCTCCCGCTCAGCACTGAGCCCCTACAGCCGCAATTAGAGCGGCTTTAGTAGGGGCTCACATGCGCTTCCGCGCGCTTGCGGAAGCGCAGGTCTTAGGGGAATTTAAAATTCCCCCGCTTGCCGGCGCGACAGGCCGGTCACGTGAGCGGTTAGCCCAATGAGGGCGAACTAGCTCCGTGACGTCACTGGCCCGCCCCCGGCTAGTGACGCGCCCGCCCCCGGCTAGTGACGCGCCCGCCCCCGGCCAGTGACGCGCCCGCCCCCGGCCCGCCCCCTGACGGTCTTTCCCCCCTTCTGCCCCGATCCCTGTCCCCCTTCTGCCCCGATCCCTGTCCCCCTTCTGCCCCGATCCCTGTCCCCCTTCTGCCCCGATTCGTATGTATGTGTGTGTATGTGTGTGCATATGCATGTGTGTGTGTGTGCGTGTGTGCGTGCGTGAATATATTTATCAAAGTTGCACAATGTTAATAAATAATTTATTCTCACGTCTTTTTTTTTAATTTTTAAAATATTATATAATATACACATACACACACACACACACACACACACACACACACACACACACACACACACACACACACACACACACACACACACACACACACACACATATACACACACACAGGTTCCCCAGTGACACACAAACACACAGACCACTTCAAAGTGACACACACACACACACGTTCCCCAGTGACACACAAACACACACATACGTTCCCCAGTGACACACAAACACACTGACAGCTACCAAGTGACACACACACAGTGATACCCGCCTCCCAAGCGCTTGCTGTCTCCTCTGTCAGGACAGCAAAAAGCTCCTGGTAGAGCGAGCGGCAGCAAGCGAGAGCGAGCAGCAGCACCTAAGCGCTTACTATGTCCCAGGCTTTAGCGTAAATAGCAGAGGAAGCGCAGAATCCGAAAGCCCATCTCGGATCGCTATTTAATACTGGGTTAATGGACTATAAGAAAAAGCTGCCCTAAAAAGGGCCAGAATCTGGTAGCCTAAAAGTCATGAACAGTACAACTGCGAGTAGGTGAAATGGTTTAATACACACGGCTATCCAGCTGACCCACTCTTCTCCCCTACAGGGTCTCTCAAATAAGTAGTATCTCCCCTTTAATATAACCTTACTTCGCTGCCACCACCAAGGATAAAGAAAAGTCTCATCGCTACGGGTCCTTGGTTCCTGTTTACTGAGAAAAATATGTAATTAGCACACACAAACTTATTGTAGCAAATGCCAGAAATTCAGTTACTTTCTCAGTGTGTAAAGTTGAATTAGAGCCCAAAGCCGTTCTTATTACATTTTTAGATTTAATATACAAAAGTAGTACAGTGCTTAGTTTACAGAAAAAGATTACAAAAACATACAGTACAATATATGCAGACAGTTGAATAAAAATGATGGTAAAAAAAATCCAGCAATTCCTAATATACATCACATATTTTGGTTTCTCGGAGGGTCTTGAGTTGGAAATATGAGAATTCACGTGTCTTGTGGCACAGACCACTCCCTTTTTGTTGAATTCTAAATTCAGATCCCAAATCCTAAACACCCTTGCATTGAGAACAGAATACGCCCACCTTCTGGGCGTGTCCGTAACCCCCCTTTTTTCCTTAAAAAATAAATAAAATAAAGTCATTTATTACTTGATATGTATGAAGTTCCCGAACATTTAGTGGTGGCGTGTGTGTAGCTGAAAGACTGCGTCTCCTGCAGAAGAGCTTCCCAAAGTCCTGCCCCACTATACTGTATAGCGCTATGCAAGGCATTGTGGGACGTGAATTTGGGAAGCAGGGCAGTGATTGACAGCGCTGTTACTGATGGGGGTTCCTCACCAGGCGCTTTCAGACCCTGCTGAGAACATGCACAAGTAACATTTTCCCTGTATAATAATAGCATGTTTATCCAATAATTACCTGTATATACATATTACACCCTACTAGTGATATTTTAAAAGTATTGTTAATCCACGAAAGTGTACACAAATTGCTGTTTATATTAATATTTCAGCTAACCGTATATAACAAATGACCTGGCACAATGTCATGATGAGGCTTTTCTCAGCCATGTTGGGCGTGCCTGGTGCAATGCTGCAATGCATGGAGGTTAAAGTGATGTGATGCCGGATAGGAATGCTGTATGACTGCTTGGGAAGGTGTAAGGCGTGTGTCTCAAACCTCCCTAAATTGGGTGTAGTTTGGCAATAGGAGTGGGAGGGTATCTAATCAAGATTAGGTGTCAGGTGTACATGAAAATGATTTATTTATCAGTGGGAAAATGTTTTAGTGGCATAATATGACTGCCCTCTATGCAATGAATTGTAAATGGGTGGGGTGAGATTATTGATATGCCCTCCTCTGGATCAATATACTGTAAGTACAAATATACGCTAAGTATCTGTCTACATTTAGCATAGGTTGAACTTGATGGACGTATGTCTTCAACCTCATCTACTATGCAACTATATGTAAATGATGATACATTGACAGATTGTAAATTTACTAGAATGTCTGCTGGATGAGGGCCTCCCCAATAATCTTCTAGGTACTGCGCTTGCAGGTCTCGCTTCACATTGCTCCAACAAATTTTCTGATTACATGCAAACATGCATACTGTACATGCATACTGTACATGCAAACATGCATAATGTACATGCAAACATGCATACTGTACATGCAAACATGCATATCTTGCACACTGAATTGTTTTTTGTGTGTGGAACTTGCTTTAACAATTACTGTTCTGTAAATTGTTCATCTAAATCGTGTGTGTGTGTGTGTGTCCACAATAATGGTATGGCACTTGTAGGTTATATCTTGGCGTGCGATTCCTTTAAAATAAGTGTTTTCCAAGGCAACGCTGAAAAAATGATTTTAAATGTTTGTGAGCAATGGAAGTTGGGATTTGGGTGTCACTCTGCCTTTTCTTCCTTAATAACCGATAGGTACCCTTGGTTGGACCTTCGACATGTAGGGAGTGTGCATAAATCGGGTTCCATCATAGCTGGTCACTGGACAATATATATTTGGCGGTTTTTTTTTTTTTTTTTTTTAAAGAAAATCAACAAGTTACACTTCAAAATAAACTTTTTTTTTTTTTAATGTCACCTGCAACAAGCCGGATACTAAATATCTCTATGTATGCAATACCTACAGCAAGGACTCGTAAACATTTTGACATTGCAAAACCACTTCAGTGGTTCAATGGTAAGAAAAAGAACGGAATCGCAGAGATCCAAGTACGTCCTTAGTTGGCACACGCCGAGCGAGCGCTCGTCCCAAAATACATTATAAAACACAATGTTAAAGTGCTTTGCGTAATGAAACCTAAACGTGCGCCTCATCTGTAAGGCTGCGGCCCCCCGTGGTCACGGCTGCACACGCGCCGGAGCGTCTGATGGCGCGTGCTCTGAAGAGCAGGAGATCTGGGGTGGGGGGAGGAGGGGGCGCGGCCATGACTACACGCGGCTGGTTCGCCCTCATTGGCTGAACCTCCGCCGCGACGTGGCCAAAATGGCGAAAATCTTGGCCAAGGCGGTCTCGCGTCGCCGACTGGGGCCTGCCCCATAGAGGGCTGTGTGCAGCGCGCAGCCCCTGCCACTGGGGACCCAGCCTACTATAGTGTGGTGTGTGAAAGCTACAGTAGATTGAGTTCTTATAATGTATCCAATTTAAATGATATTGCCGTCTAGAGACAAAATATCAAAAGACCGCAGTATACTCAGAGAATATGTTGTAATCTAAAAGCAGATACAATGAAGCAGATCTGTTCATATGTAGCTAAGGGGCTTCTGCCAGATACTTTTCACTGGCGAGTGTCCCGGCAGAGCACAATAGATACAATTCTGTAATGATTAGTTCAGCCAGAACAATCAGGCTAATGCTATTCTTATGTCTTCAGGAGGTCGTGCTGATAACGTGCCTCGCGGGATCACCCACATCCAGAGCGTCACTTCTCCTGCAGCGATTGGACACACTAAGCCAGGGGCGCAAACTGGGGGGTGGGGGGGCGTGAGATTTTGTGGTGGTGTGGGGGGGGAGGGAGGGGAGGGTGGTGCTTACAGAGTCCCCGCGCTCTTCCCCAAAGCATTAAGATGCCGGGGATCTCGCAAGGCCTCTGTAACTCGCCTGATCTCCAGCGGCTTTTAGGCGCCGTGGCGTCAGGCGCCGGACAAAAGGTAAGAGCAGGCGGGGGGTGCGGACTAAAGTCGGCTCACCCCTGCACTAAGCCATAGGTGTATCATGGTTATATGTGTAATCTTTGAGAAATGTTATTTTTGCTGATATCTCATTATTGAGCAACCCTTTGGTTAAACCTCCTGGAAATTCAGCTTGCGACCATGCGCTGTATGGGGAAGTGTGTCTAAGGGCACTGGAGCAGCGGCGCTTGGGGTGCGCGCGGTCCTGCAAGGCACGCTTTTCGTGTTTCAAACACGAGGGAACCCACAGCATGACCCTAAACACACATGGATGGCAGTGCAGCTGCACTACCCTGATTGTTCTTATTGTGACCTAATGATTACAGTATTGTGTGTATTGCTCAGATCTGCATCATTGTATCTGTTTTTAGATTACTGTCACTCTGACACTGTTCACTACACTATTAGGCCAGGTCCCCGCTGGCTACTGCAGCACCCGCTGTGGCGGACGCTGCAAAGACAAGAGCCGCCCCACAATGGGGCCGGGCCCGCTGCGAGGGGGGGGGGGGGTGCTGCGCTGCGCTGGGCCGACAGTTTCTCCTGTTCTCAAGAAAATTGAGAGTAGCAGTCGCGATGGAGCGCTAGGCCACGCCCCCCGCGGTTCAGCCAATGAGGTCGAACCTGCCGGGTGATGTCACGGCCCGCTCCCCCGTCACCCCTCCCTCCCCCCTCCCCCCCGGCTTTCTCCCTGCAGCTCACTGCAGACCGGGCGACTCGGCTGCACGCGCCACCAGCCTCGCAGGCGCGCGTGCAGCGCAGGCACTGTGGCCGTAGCCTTAGAGGTGTGTGCGTTTTGTTCATATTTTGGTTCTATTCGGTGGGCTCATTTGAATGGATAAATAAGAAGTTCTGTTTTAAAATGTACTTTGGGATTAGATAACTGCCGGAGTGCAGCAGCGGAGGAGGGGCCTGAATCTCTGCGATTCGATTTTGTTTCCTTCATTTTAATAACCAGTACATTTAGGCTGAAATATTAAGGACGTTGGACTGAATAGGAGATAACTGTATGAGAAAGTGAACGTATAACAACCAACATGTAATAATAATAATAATGCATAGGGCTCGATGTCGTGATAAAGGCGCGGTTCATGTTACGTTCTGCGCACGGCCAATTTGAGCGGTTTAGGACATTTTGATTGCAGCCGTTTTGCCGCTATCAAATCTCCGCTGGCGTTTAACCGCCACTTATCTCGCTGCCGGGAATGGTCTTCGCTGGCTGTTTAGCCGCCAAGGTGAGTTTACCCTAAAAACCCCTCTTCTTAACCCCCTAATACTAATGCTACCTTAACCTTAACCCCGTAACCCGGAAACTCTAAATTAACCCTTAAATGAATTGACCTTATTGGCGAAGCAGCCGGTGGCGGAGAGCGGCGGCGCCAGAGGGTATCTTGGCGGCCGAACGCCGGCGAGACAACCGCGCCCAAGTCCTATTCTGCACTTGGAGTACCTTCAACAATGTGAAGTATGGGATGAGGATGAGCAACGGAAAATACGTGGCTGCATGAATAGGACTTGTCTCTAATATCACCTGGGTAATGCCGCGCTTACAGTGCCGGTGACGCGGCGGCTACGGTCGCCGTAAAAATCAAATTGAGATGACTTCTAGCGATCGCGACCAAGCCATCGCGCCGCGCTTACTATAAGCGCACACGACGGCGGCAATGCATTTGTTTTGACGCGTCGCCGTCACTATAAGTGCAGACTCATGATGACCTTCCTCTTTGGCAATGCAAGGGTTAATCCATAAAACACTGTGCAGCCCACGCCAGGGAACTGCTCAGAAGGCGCTGTTTTCCAGTTTAACTGCGTAATCAATCTGTCCCTCATGATTTCCTGCTTCTCCCGATTGCAAATTGTACGCGCCGCTAAGTGGGACTGCAGCAGCATTGTGTTTTTAAGTGTCCCCTTTTGCAAATGAGTTCCCTGAAAATGAATAAGTGTGAAACATTCCAAATAAATAAGTTTTAAAAAAAAAAAAGGTGCATTTTCTGCGATCCGGCGCTTGGCGTCTGACCCGCAGCTGCCGGGGGGAAAAAGAAAATCTAGAATTAGTTTTGGGACTGCTTGTGCTTGAAAGAAAGTCCACGTTTCCATTTTTAGACTCCTGCTTTAGGTCTTCATAAAAAAAGAGGAAATGACAGTTGGAAAACATGACTTTTCCCCCCTTTTTTTATACATGCAGGAATGTGGTGCAGCTGGATATGGCTTCTGGCTGCCACAGTGTATTCATGGCTGTGGACTGGAATGTAGGCCGTAAACCATTTTACTGTCTTATGGCATGTTACACCCATTTGAATGAACTGCTTTATCCCGGTGTGTCTCTGCAATCGGACCGAAACGTTGATGCTGTAATACAGGGGCGCACAAACCTTCTCCTCTGCTCCCTCCCCAAACCCCTCCTCGCGGCGCCCCCTCCCCCTCTTTACCTTGTCTCCGGGGTCATGACGCTGCATTGCCACGGCAACTTGACATCACGTGATCCCACCGTGTCATGTGACGCTGCGTCGGTCAATAGCCACCGGAGACGAGGTAAGGGAATTTACAGAGGCCTCGCGCGGTCGCGCGGCATTTTAATTGAAATGCTTTTGGGGGAAGAGTGCGGGGCCTGTAACCGCCACGGCCCCCCCCTGCTTGCGCACCCCTGCTGTAATAGACTGTTTAATTTTAATTTCCCATGTACGTGTTGCTCCACGTCAATGTCAGGTTTTTATCCGATCGATGTTTTCTAACGGTTCACAATGTATTTGGTTTATATTAGCGCTATGGAGAAGGGGAATCCAGGGCTGGGTTACAGGATGATGTGCAGCTATCTAGCATGATGTAACTTTGATGATTTTAACGAGCTTCCCGTTTTTTCTTTCCTTTCTCCTTGTTCAGTCTAGTTACCCCACCTGGGAAGACTTCATCAGCAAAGCTACAAAGCTACAGGCACAGTTAAAGTAAGTGTCCAGTTTTTTTTTTATTTTTTATTTTTAATTTAATTTTTTTATTCTTTCGCTCATTTTACTAGATATAAAGGAACATGAGGCATTTTGTGTACTTTGTTGGTGATAATAATAATAATTTGTGTTAAGCGTGGGGCGCAGAACGTATAATAACTATTTAATTGAATGGCCATTGTGAGTATTTATGTATAGCCAGAGGTGTGAGGTTCTTACTAAAACCTGATTTTTTTTGTTGCTAATACATTCAGGCGTGTTTAGTTTCCCGTTTTTTATAACCACCCATCTTTAATTCAATTACTGCCCATCATTTTAATTACAATGACTCACACAAACTTGCTTTGACACTTATTTTTTTATAACTAAGGGCAGTGGAAACCCTTCCTGTAGTTGTGATACTAGTTGTTTTACTCTCGCTGTAGGGCTATAATAGTTTAGAACTCCTATTTAATTGTGATGTTGGCCGTCTATTTAACACTTTCACTGCCATTGGGGGCCTAACGACGCTCTGCAGGCTCATATGGAGTGAAAGGGCTTATGGCTGTTTTTCTCTAAGCAGCAGTACTGGTTTACCATTGCAGGAGAGGTTGCTTTTATGAATAAGTGGATTTGTACCTGATTTTGATTGTAGGTTATAGGGGAAATGCACAATGCACAATACACACTACAGTGCAATTGTGAATTTATTCTGAGGCTCGGATGTCGGTCATCTACAGCAGGGGGGGGGGGGGCGCGAGATTTTCTGGGGACGACGGGGCGCGGCGGTTGGAGGTCTCGCGCTCCTCCCCCAAGCCATTTAAATTAAACGCCGGGAGACCGTGCGAGGCCTCTGTAACTCACTTACCATGGTTTTCAATGACGCGTCGTCATGGCAACGCGGGGTCACGTTGGCATCGTGATGTCACATGACCCCACTGCGTCAGTTGACGCCGGAGCCAAAGTAAGGGGGGGGACAGCATGCAGGGGGAACGGTTTGTACACCCCTGACCTACAGTTCTGGGGACAGTTTGGAAGAATAGAAGTTTTGCCGTCATATACCGCCCTATTCCGTACAGTGAGAAGAAGCTGGCACACAGGGAATGTTGCTTCAGGTTCTGTTGAAATGAATGAAAGTTGATCGTTAACCATGCATTCCCAAGCTGGCGAGACAAGTTCAAACTTTGTGGGCGTAGGTCCTACGCTTTTGGGATTGCCTTGACAAGGCAGGTAGGCTTATTGCGCCTTGTCCAAAAGTTTCAGCTAAAGAGCCCTCTATTAAATCAAGACATTATTAAAATGTTAACGGCGTATTGGAGACTCGACACAGCATGTGGGCTAGGATAGAGAGACAAGAAATGGTTAATTATATTTGTTTTGCAGGCTTTTTAGCAGCAAGTATATCGAATTGGATCAGCACTTGGAGATTGCTGGGGGGGGGGGGAATTGATGCACTCACTCACATGTTTGTTTTGGTCTCAAACAAGCAGCTTCTTTAATATGCAAAAAGTTCTGAGTAGCGCTGACAAGATGCTCAGGAGAGGTCGTCCGCAGACACACACTGGTGTAAAATGCAGAGCAACATTATAAGGCCCCCCGGCCTGGACTTTGTGCACATTAAAGAAGCTGTTTGTTTGAAATCAAAAGGAGAATGGGAGAAGGAGCGGCTCAATGAGCAAAGACACTGACTCTGGCACTGAGTTTGACGCAGGAGAACCGGGTTCAATTCCCAGTGTCGGCTCCTTGTGACCTTGCGCAAGTCACTTTATCTCCCTGTGCCGCAGGCATCAAAAATATAGATAGTAAGCTCCCCGGGGCAGGGACCTCAGCCTGCAAAATGTCTCTGTAAAGCGCTGCATAAAACTAGCAGCGCTATACAAGAACATATTATTATTATTATTATTATTATTAACATGTGAGTGCATCATTTCTAGAGAAACATTCTGTAATCTTTTAGTGCGGGGCCAATTTGATAATTTATGTAGTTGTATGGGTACAGGATCCTGGCACCTTGTACACAGGACGTGTTACCCCTGCTATAGAGGATGGGGTGAGTGCAAGTTCTATACATTTTTGGGTTTTTGTAAGCAGCAAGTGTAATAAAGTTGGGAGTCCTAAAGGGAAGTGCACCTTTTACTCTTGTGAATAAGCTGTGCGTGTATATACTGTAGGCACTGTAAGTGTGCTCTAGCAGCGCTGTGATACAATGTGTGACATGACTATATTAGGTGAGCTTGCCGAACTGTCAGGTAATGTAAATCAGGGGTGCGCAAACTTCTTGCGCTGCGCACCCCCCGCCTGCTCTTTTCACGATCGCGCCCCCCCCATACCTTCAATGGAGCGTCAAATGACGCAGCGGGGTCATGTGACGTCACGCCTCCATGGTAACGGGCGTCATTTGATGCCGCGTGGCCAAGAACCGGTAAGTACATTTACGCGCGGGGCCTCTGTAACCGCGCGCCCCCCCAATAAAGACTTGCGCGCCCCCCAGTTTGCGCACCGCTGATGTAAATAACAGTACGTATAGCCGCACTGCTGCAGTTTGCTACTTGTGTATTGTGCTGTTGGTTTACATGTAATAGCCAATCAAAGGAACGAGGAAGTGAAGATGGATTCTGAGACCGGGCAGCTCATTATCTGTGAGTCTCGCTTCTTTGGTGTCGGTCCATTGATTTTTACGCATGAGCGGTTCTGTAGACCAGGGGTGCGCAAACTGGGGGGGGAGGGAGCGTGACATTTTCAGGGGGGAAACCCCGCGCTCTTCCCCACAACATTTCAATAAAATGCCGGCGGAGCACGCAAGGCCGCTGTATGTCTCCTTACCGTCTCTCCGGCGACACGTCGCCATGGCAACGCAGAGGCAAGGTAAGGGGTGGGGTAAAGCAGGCAGGGGGGGGGGCGCAATCACAAAAGTTTGAGCTCCCCTGCCGTAGACTACAGTGGAGTATCACTGATAAGTGGTCATGTGCGTCCCCCCCCAGAACATATAACTCTCACGGATTTGGGACCCTAACGGTTGAACTTTGCGTTAAACCCCTTAAGTGCCAGAGAGGTCGGCAACGCATTGCAGTTCCCTCTGACACTCATCGGGTTCATTTGTCGAGACGGTTGAGTTTTTACTTTAGACAAATAGGTTGTCGGAGTTACAGGGCGACTTGAAGATCTCAAATCCATCACAATATATATATATTTAACCACATTTCCTTGTGATCCTCGTGGCATATTTCCCTGTGAAATTCTGTCCAGTTTTATGCATCGGATATATTGAGATATCAGTTTTCATTGTATTTAGATTGCAAGCTCTCCGGGGCAGGGATTTCCTTTCCTATTGTCTGACTTTGTTGCACTTATTGTATTTGAATTTCCTGTACTGTCTCTCTTGGAAAGTGCCGAGTACATTATGGGAGTTATCTGAAAAGTGCTGCTGGCTGCTATGTTATGGTGCAGAGCCACATGGCAACATATATTGAAGTTTCTGTAAGGGGAAATCCATTTTAATGGGCGATCCCTAATTTAAAGGGGCGGCCCCGTTAAGTGATTACACAACCGTGTAATCAACTTACTTATATTCACCCCCACCAAACATCACAATTTTATTGTGTGAAAATGGAAAATGTGTGTTCTTTTTTTAAGATCAGGTTTGCGCTCATATTTTTGGGTGATTAACCAGATAACTATTAGAATTCTGTTAATCTATGGTTCCAGAATTGGTTACAGAAAACCACAAAGGGGGGGAAATGTCTGGATCGGCAGTCTTCGGCTTTGTTTAAAATGGTGACAATAACCTACATTTAACCTATCGATAATGTCAGTGACACATTAGTTTGATCTGACTGTCCCTTTCAAGTAACCATTTCATCTTATTTCCATCTCTCCCCTTCCAAGCAGATCTAATCGTGTTTGTTTCAATCCCTGAAACAGAGATCCCCTGAATCTGAACCATGCTTATGTTCTGTTGTCTAAGATATGTAGTAACGTGCCCAAGTTAAAAAAGCGGTCAACAAGTAGAACTCGAGGACATCCTGACCCAATGATGGGGAGGCTTTCTTTTGGCTCAATGTAGTGAGACTTTTCCAGTGACTTAATTTTTGTCTAAGACCAGGGGACAAGCTGGTACGCATCTCCTAAAAACAGGTTTATAAAGCACAAGTTTATATGTAATATAGCAAAAATAAGCTTAAAGAAAGGGTAAAGGGGCAGCGCAGATTCCGTATTTAACATATATTATTAGCCTTATAAATGTATGTTAAAACAAATATAGGATCATTATTTTTTTTTAGAAATCATTTGATACATTTTATATTCTCGGTTTGCCACAACAAGAAAAGTATGTAAATGCAGGATTATGGGTAAGTTACACAAGTCTGCCCCTGTTTTGCTCTGGCATTACCCAAGAAACCACATCAAATGGTATAAAGATTTAATATGACCTTTTTAAGGTTTGATTTTCAGTTTTTTGTTGTTGCAATGGTTAAATAATTCTACATGGGACACAAAGTTGGTCACATGACTTTGACATGTCTAAACGTGGATAAATTCAGGTGGCCAGACGTGACATTACTGCTATTAGCAAAGATGATTATCAAAACGATATCGTGCAACGTTAACACCAGATCACAAGTTTGCCGTTTGGATGCAGCAGGCCTTCCGGGCACACGACAACGTGACCGCTTGGGTAGCAATCGTTGCCGCCGATCTCCCAGTTAAGTGAACGGGAGAGGAGGGTTCTCCTCGTCCGCTCAGATTGGTGTTCTGCGCTCCAGAAGAGGATGGAACGAGCGTTCCAGCAGCACGTGGGCAACATGGCAGCGACCTTCTCGGAAGCCCACGAGGGTGCTGGCCATTGTGACAACCGGAAAACGTCATACTTTGAGGTTCAAGGGGCAGCCCGGGTGTAGCTGCAATCGGTGTAATTGGATAGCTTGCAGAGGTTCGATAACCGTAACGTTTTTGTGTTTTGTAACTTGTGAAAGATGAATATGTCCTGCTTATCGCCAGGAACACTGCGTTCAGGGACATCGGCTGCTTATCTTTATCGGTTTGACTGATGGTTTTTCGGCAAGTAAAGGACAGAGGAATCCTTCCCATTTTTACCTGGTGTTTTCAGGACCGGGGAACCGTTTTGGCGAAAGATATTTAGTGAGAAGTATTTGGAATGGAACACACTGGAAAATATATTGAAAATATTGATACTTCCGATTTCAAAAATAAAAATCTTTTCAAATTAATTTGACCTATGAAACTTGGCATTGTCCTTATGTCACCTTTGTCTTAAAGCAGCAATACAGGTTTCATTTAAAAAAATAAAAATAAATTAAAAATGTATTACTAGATTGAGGCGCTGTGGAGCTGAACGGGTGTTTATTTCAGCTCCCAGGGACCCCCTGCTTCCAGAGATACTTGTGTAGGGAGTGCCGGGATCTCTGCAGCCCGGACACACTGTGTGCCTTACGAAACGGCGGCGTTTAAATGGCAAGCGTCACAGCGGCCAATAGAAAGCCGTGACATCACCGGGTGCGGCTTCCTGTTAACTTGAGTGACTAGGACATTACAACTTAATAGAGATACCGGAACCCATGCAGAGGTCAGCATCTCTGGAAGCAGGGGGTCCTCGGAGCAGAAATTAACCCCATTCAGCTCCACAGTGCTCCCATCTAGTAATACATATATATATATATATGTATATATATATATATATTTTTTTTGAATGAGACCTGTATTGCTGCTTTAAGACAAAGGTGAAATAAGGACAATGCCAAGTTTAATAGGTCAAATTAATTTGAAACGATTATTATTATTTTTTTTAATCAGAAGTTTCAATATTTTCAAATGTTCTATTTCAAATACTTCTCACTAAATATCTTTTGCTAAAACGGTTTCCCGCTCCTGAAAGCGCCCTGCGGCGGCATTTGACTGCCGGGTTGCCATGGCAGCGTGTCTCCCGACACCAAGGTAAGGGAATTTACAGAGGCCTTGCGTGGTCCCGGCATTTAATTTAAATGTCTTCGGGGAAGCGCGGCTACTTTCTAACCGCCGCCCCCCCCCAAGTTTGCGCACCCCAGTCTTTTATTATGAAGTTACCTGCCACCCATGGTAATAACACAACACACTATAGGATTACTTGTTAGGAAGCCGCGGGCGTGTGTGCTGCAGACAGATCAGACAACCTCTACAATGCTTGGGACTCCTTATGTCGGCCCTTATTTAATTCACCGCGTTAAGGCGCAGCTCCGGTTTGATTCAATTGGGGCCTTCTTCCTTTGAATATGTGCCGTGATTGTCTATATTGCTCTGAATTACAACAGGTACATTGTTAAGTGGCATGTTACCAAAAAGTGGCCAAGCGTGTTTAAAGGAGCAATGCAAGCGCGTGTTATTTTTTACTTTTTATTTGTTTATTATATATTTTTTTGACACGGGGTTGAACAGGAGGGGGTCTTTGGCACTGAACCCTGTTTATTTCAGCTCCGGGACCACCCCTTCCAGAGATGCCTCTTGCGTCGGGGCTGCCGGTAGCTGCTTCGGCAGAGCGAACTGGGGTTTAAAGCTGCCGTGTCACGCGGGCCAATGGGAAGCCGAACCTAATGATGTCACGACTTCCCATTGGCCTGCCGGGAGCGGGAGCGTTGAAACGCCGCCGTAACGGGAAACTTGGTAGCGGAGTGGAACAGCTACCGGCAACCCCTACGGAGGCAACGGTCTCTGGAAGGAGGTGGTCCCCTGATCTGAAATGAGCGGAGTTCAGCTGCTGAGACCCCCCCACCCCCCCACTTCAATCCGGTGTAAAAAAAAATACATGTAAAAAAAATAAAGCGCTTGGATTGCAGCTTTAAAGCTATTCCTATATTTGGTGAGTTTCAGAACGATGCAGGTGACACTGCACTCACACGGTAAGATATGCTGCTGCTTAAATCACTTCCACGATGCTGGACAGGAGAAGAGCTAGAACCGGCTGCGTCTCATATACCAGAACCCCGCTGCGTCTCATATACCAGAACCCCGCTGCGTCTCATATACCAGAACCCCGCTGCGTCTCATATACCAGAACCCCGCTGCGTCTCATATACCAGAACCCCGCTGCGTCTCATATACCAGAACCCCGCTGCGTCTCATATACCAGAACCCCGCTGCGTCTCATATACCAGAACCCCGCTGCGTCTCATATACCAGAACCCCCTGCGTCTCGTATACCAGAACCCCGCTGCGTCTCGTATACCAGAACCCCCTGCGTCTCGTATACCAGAACCTCGCTGCGTCTCATATACCAGAACCCCGCTGCGTCTCATATACCAGAACCCCGCTGCGTCTCATATACCAGAACCCGCTGCGTCTCATATACCAGAACCCCGCTGCGTCTCGTATACCAGAACCCACTGCTTCTCATATTCCAGAACCCCGCTGCGTCTCGTATACCATAACCCGCTGCATCTCGTATACCAGAACCCGCTGTGTCTCATACCAGAACCCACTGCGTCTCATATACCAGAACCCACTGCGTCTCATATACCAGAACCCACTGCGTCTCATATACCAGAACCCCGCTGCGTCTCATATACCAGAACCCCGCTGCGTCTCATATACCAGAACCCCGCTGCGTCTCGTATGTCAGAACCCCGCTGCGTCTCGTATGTCAGAACCCCGCTGCGTCTCGTACGCCAGAACCCCGCTGCGTCTCGTACGCCAGAACCCCGCTGCGTCTCGTACGCCAGAACCCCGCTGCGTCTCGTACGCCAGAACCCCGCTGCGTCTCGTACGCCAGAACCCCGCTGCGTCTCGTACGCCAGAACCCCGCTGCGTCTCGTACGCCAGAACCCCGCTGCGTCTCGTACGCCAGAACCCCGCTGCGTCTCGTACGCCAGAACCCCGCTGCGTCTCGTACGCCAGAACCCCGCTGCGTCTCGTACGCCAGAACCCCGCTGCGTCTCGTACGCCAGAACCCCGCTGCGTCTCGTACGCCAGAACCCCGCTGCGTCTCGTACGCCAGAACCCCGCTGCGTCTCGTACGCCAGAACCCAGCTGCGTCTCGTACGCCAGAACCCCGCTGCGTCTCGTACGCCAGAACCCCGCTGCGTCTCGTACGCCAGAACCCCGCTGCGTCTCGTACGCCCACAAAAATAGTAATCTCCGCACTCGCACAAATATTTTTTCCAAATCAAACATATTCAAGGGATACACATTCATTTGCAGCAAGACAGAACAAAAGACCCGTTTTGGGGGTAACTCTTGCATGATTTCACCTGATAAAGGGGTTACCCCCAAAACATTGTGCTTTTTGTTTTGTCTTGCTGCTAATAAATGTATATCTCTTGAATATTTTTTTATTTGACATTTTCTTTGTGCCAGTGCGGAGGGAATTGCTATTTTTGTGAATATTTTGGGGCTTGGGAAATGGAAGTGGTTACCAGCAAGCGTCAATAGCTGCGGCCATTTTAACCTCCCATACCCTTAAGACATTCACTAATCTTCACACACCATTCTGTGTATGGGAGTTGACTTATCTCCGGCATATGGGGACCTCTGACGAAACTGAGCAGGTATGGCCTGCTCGGGCAGACCCCCTCCAGATGTGGCCTGCTCGGGCAGACCCCCTCCAGATGTGGCCTGCTCGGGCAGACCCCCTCCAGATGTGGCCTGCTCGGGCAGACCCCCTCCAGATGTGGCCTGCTCGGGCAGACCCCCTCCAGATGTGGCCTGCTCGGGCAGACCCCCTCCAGATGTGGCCTGCTCGGGCAGACCCCCTCCAGATGTGGCCTGCTCGGGCAGACCCCCTCCAGATGTGGCCTGCTCGGGCAGACCCCCTCGGTTGAATGACAAATTCTTCACCGTGTTTTGGACTTTGGATTGCTGGCTGAGGACAGGGGAATGGAGTTATGAGGCGGTGCAGCTGCCTTCGGGGAAAAGAGGTGTAGATCGGACTGCTCTCTATCTGTACAAAAAGCTTTGCACCGCCTCATAACTCCATTCCCCTGTCATCTTTCAATTGGTAGGAGCACGCCGGCAGCGTCCGGAACCGCACGGTGTACAAGGTGAGTAACTTCGGTTATATATATATACACACTCGCCAGCATACTGAACACGGAATACAAAAGGCATTATTGCAATCTCATACAAGATATACCTTGATTACAAGGCTATTGAGCATGCAGAGTTGCTAGTGTTCATATATTGACTACGTGGGATGATATCAAAGGACTTATTATATTGTCTGGGAACATATATTTATGTGTGTAACATATGGACATTTTTTGAGCAGGGGGTTCTTACTCCCACCACCTCATTTGCTGACTGAGGAGCCAGCAACACTGTTTCAAAAGGCTGGAGCGGCTCGGTGAGTAACGGCACTGAGTTTTCATCAGGGGAACCTGGTTCAAATCCCGGTGTCGGCTCCTTGTGATCTTGGGCAAGTCCCCTTATCTCCCTCTGCCTCAGGCACCACAAACGTAGATTGTAAGCTCTACGGGGCAGGGATTCGTACCTGCAAAAACCCTACGTACAGCGCGGTGTACATTGTCGGCACTATGCACAAATAAAATAAAAATGGAAACTTGCCGCTTTGCTTATGGTGTAACAAGGTTAGCCGTGTTTATTGGGCATGGTCATTACATGAAGTGGGTCAGGCGGAAAGTCATTCGCTCTCGGCCAAAGCAGAAACCCCATGACCGCACTTCAGCGTCTTGGCTGGGATTAAGTTAGAGACGGAAAGACGATTAGATCCAGTGCAGGATATTCGTGTGTTTTTTTTTTTTTTTTGGCCAGTTTTGTAACCGTGTATTTTTTTTTTTAATAGAGTACCCTGGAAATGGATTAAATACTTTGATTAAAGAAGCAGGGCAGTCTACACAAATATAATTGTTTCTAATGTCTGAATTATGTTGCATGACTGCACTCGCCTGAGAGACCCGAGGTTCCTAGAACTGATAAACCAGTTCTTGTTGACGGGGTTGGGAATTTAAAATGGTTGCCAGTAATCTGATTGTATTCGCCCAGGAGAGGGCAGAATATTTATTCCCCATTTATTTAAAGCGGAGTTGTACGTTGTTGTTGTTTAAACGTTCATCCTTTGCTTGGGGTTCTGACTCCCGCCCCCATGAAAACACCACTGAATATAGATCACTAGATTAGAGTAATAGACGTAGAGAAGGCACAACGAGTCCCTGTCTGGAAAAAGAGCTTACAATCTACATTTGGTGGAACATAAAGTGATCGAGATCAAAAAGAGAGTTGACTCTGGGATACGAGCAGGTTCCCCCCCCTGTCGGCCGAGCGGTCTGTGGCCTGAGATACACAGCGACGGGGAGGCGTGGCTGTGACGACACAAGGCTGGTTCGCCCTCATTGAACCGCCCACGTGCTCCGTGGCCTCTAGCAGATTTTAGCCCACCTCCCAAGCAGTGCAAGATCTTTGCGACACTGCGATATGTGGCCAATATTCCCAGCAGTTTGAGCTGCAAACTGTAACAATAGATAATGTTACCGTAGTGATCTAAGAATACATTGTAGCTGCTGAGTTACACTCGCTGAAGGATTGATTTGAAACGGAAAGGCAACCATTTAGTGAACCCTGGGAAGGAGGCTTTTACTGATCGATCACTGGAAAACTAATCGATCGGCAGCTTAGGTAATTCAGTTTTCAATAAAAGTAATCAAAGGCTGCGTATGTTAAAACAAAGATTATTTTTTAAGCTGCTTGGATCGCCTCCTTTAATTTGTGCTCATCGGTACGCTTGTAATATTAAAGAGTTGTACTGCAGACAGCAGATACAGAAGCCACTGTCCCTTTTTTAAAGTGCCAGTCCCTCCTAGGACCAGAATGAATGACTGATGGTGACAAGTTGCAGGCGATGTTTATTGAGCGGTATTCTGCTATAAGTTATCTTCCGGAGCTGAAAGAGCTCTTGGTTCCGAATTAAGTTCACTGCTGTAAGATGTCCTACAGAGCCAGAGGGCGTCTTACAGCAGGGGTGCGCAAACTGGGGGGGGGGTGTGCGCGGCAGTTATAGAGGTCCTGCGCTCTCCCTCAAGGCATTTAAATTAAACGCTGGGGGACAGCGCAAGGCCTCTATAACACACTTGCCTTGCCTTCCAGCGGCGCGTCGTCGTGGTAACCCGGCGTTACGTCACGTTGCCATGGAGACGTGATGTCACATGACCCCGCGCGTCATTTGACGGTGGAGGGGGGTGCGAGCCGCAGAGGAGAGCAGGCAGGGGTGCACACGGGGAAAAGTTTGCGCACCCCCTGTCTTACTACATAGTACAGCTTCCTGGCAAAATCCGCAAACTAACCTTTGCATGACAATAAGGACCCCTCAATCTCTTGCCTCTGTCAATGGAAGGATCAAGCTCAACCTATAAGGAGGGAGGGATTGGTTCAAACCCGAGTCCATCAGGAGCAGCATGCTTGGTAAAGTGCCGGGTAGCTTGGGTGGTTATTGGCAGTGTTAGACAAACCTATACATTTGCACGCCCCGGGCGAGTGGATTTAACATTGTGGCGAGCTCCTATTGGCCCCAGCAGCACACGTGTGGTACTAGGTGGCGAGTAGATTTTTTGGTGATTTGTCGACCACTGGTTATTGGTATAGCGGTCAATCACTGCGGAGCTTCCAAAGTCTCGGAATAACCAAGCCTTGCAGCAGCGAACATCGGTCATTGTTGGACACAACTTTGTCAGCTCCCGAAGTGATGGATGGTTATACCACCGACGCTATCTGCACACTGTCCGTTTTTGAGGCCTTGAGGAAGTATTCCATTTCCAGATGGGCTTCGGAACCAACGAATCATGTCTCAAAACTAATGAGGTTAATTTGCTTTAATGGAGCACTCCCAGGTGACGCAATGCTTTTTTTTAAGTGTGTGTGGGCATTTGAAGCAGGGGGTCCTGGAGCTGAACCGTGTTGATTTCAGCACCGGGAACCCCTGCTTCCAGAGATACTCACTGTAGGTGCTGCTGTATCTATATCCGCGTCACTTGGGCCAATAGGAAGACACAAGGGATGATGTTGCAGCTTCCTATTGGCCAGAAGGACGCGGGAATTTTAAACCGCTATATTGTGAACCCTTTCAGGGCTCCATGGAGGTAATTGTGTTAGGAAGCAGGGGCTTCCCAGAGCTGAAATCAACACAGTTCAGCTCCAGAGACCCCCTACTTCAAACCTATTAAAAAACCCACATTGTCTTGCCTGGAGTTCCTCTATATAAAGGGCTCACTTTCCAAATAGGGAGAACTGCACCTTACAGCTAATTGAGTCATTCTGAGGCGGCCTCGGGCTTGTTACCTTTTTAGTTTTCTGTGGGATGGGGCACATTAATGGGGGATTAAGCAATCTGCCAATCGTTGGCATTTGGTCAATATGTTCTCCCAGGCCAGATATTTTTTTAAAGCGCCAGAGCATGGTGACACATATAAATGTTTTAATAGGTTTGAAGCAGGGGAGTCTCTGGCGCTGAACCGCCTTAATATCAGCTCCGGGGACCCCCGGCTTCCTGAGGTACTTACCTCCGTATGGGGTGCCGGAGGGTGCTCGCAGGTTTAAATGTCCCGGGCACGCGGGACAATAGGAATCCGCAAAGGGATGATGTCACGGCTTCCTTTTTGGCTGGCGGGACATTTAAGCTGCCATTTTGGTAGCCCAGCCAAAGCTGCTTCCGTCACCCCCTACGGAGTTTAAGTATCTCGGGGAGAAGGAGGTGAAATTAGCACGGTTCAGCTTCAGAAAACGACTGCTTCAATCCTATAACACTAAAGAAATAATAGGAAAGGGGGACTGCTGTTCTGAGTTTGCTGCTTTAGTAAAACCGATAAAAGAAACATACTTATTATTTTGCATTTCTTTCAGGACCACAACGCTTGTAACGGGTTCCTTCTTGGATGCTTTTCAGAAAATCGCAGATATGGCCATTAACACAAGAGGTAAATATGCTAATATTTTACAGTTAATGATCCAGCAAATGTCTGCATCAGGGATCTTTAATCTAAATAGCAGGAGCGGATTTAGAAAGTACTATTATAATGGTGATACGTCTCGCTGGCTTTAAAATGAAATGTTTAATTTGTTCCTATGCATGGCTTATGTTGGATATCACCTGCTATGCTGTTTAATTAGACATTAATAATAAATGTAACGAGGGTAAGTCTCGGGCTGAAATTATATTGCACAAGTACAAATTGTAGGATCCCTTAGAGACCGCCCCTAGTGCGCGCGCACGACAGAGCGCGATGACGCGACCGCGTTCTGAAAAGACAAAACGTTCACTAAATGGCTGTCAGTGCAGCAGAAGAGGACCAAAGATGCAAAGTTCTGTGGGGAAGATCATGTGACCAGGCAGTCACTAGATACTATTGGTGCACTGCTAGAGAGGGGGCAGGGCTTAAAAAGGGGCGTGCCAGAGCCTGTTTCAGAAGAGGAAGGGGATGTGGCTTTGTCAATGATTTCTATAGAAACCAAATGCTTGTTACATTATAACACATTACAAATGTCATTTAGAGTTGATTTTAAAAAAAAATTAAAAATAGACATGCTACAAGTATTTTCTCATAGTACAGAACTGATTTATTAAAAAAAAAAAAACACATGTAGGATATTGCTTTAATGTCAACAAATATATATACTGGCAACATGTCTGGGGCATAAAGTGGTACAGAGGTGATGCTTGGTCATGTGATGGATATTAATAATCATGGCTTGGCAATGCAAGGTTACAAAGACGGGGTGCTCTTGGAGCAACATACACACACAAGGGTAAACACGTCACACTCATTAGGAAGGGCACCTTTTTAAGATGCACCTGGAGAAGAAAATATGGCCTTTTCCGATTGAATGGGACTGCTCACGTTTCTTCCTGCGGCCTTCTTACTCCTAGCATTGTCTTGATCTGACACAATGGTACATTCATTTCCCCCCCTGTTTCTGTAGCAAGCTGACTTATTGCACAACAGGATGTGGTATGGCTGGGGGTGGCTTGCATGCCACATGATGATGATTCTTTCATCTCTGGGAGGTTTTCTTGTCTTAACAATGCTTGGTTGCTTTGGTGACCTAATATAGGGGGATGCCAGCAGAAAACCTGTTAAACCATTTCTAGCTTGTGGTAGGGGATACCATAAATCAGTGGTTACTGTTGACGTACAAGGTTGCAGAGGTGCAGTCTCTTGTAGGGAAACGATGAACCAATGGCAGTGACATTCAAGGAGTTTAATCGAGGTAAATGCCACGGTTTGTAAATACAGCTGAACCCCCTTATAACGCTGTGCTAGGGGTTCAAAGATTCTCATTGCGTTATAAACGGATCGCGTTAGAAATAATGTACAATTGTATGCATTGTACAATAAAGTATTTAAGACACCAATAATCATGTTGTAAAGTGTTCATAAATACGAGAATTGGGAGCCACGCTTGCATCGCGCTATAAGCGGATTCGCGTTGTAGCGGATCGCGTTATAACGGGGTTGAGCTGTATTGTGAACTGAGAAATGGGAGGGTTTTTTCGGAGAAATATTGATTTAAAATTATATTTGTAGATCTAATAACAAACAGGCAAAATGACAGTAATCCAAAAATCTTCCTCGAGGTTCAGGAATATTTATTGCAGGAACACTCAAGACCGTGAAAACGTTAAAGTTCTTACATGGACCTTTCATCAGCTACAAATGAGAAACCAAAGCACACTTGTATAGGTTAAATTTGGTGCCAAAAAATCGGAACACCTGGAAATAGATTTATAGTCTAAAATATAACAGAGTAGGTTTGTTGCATAGTTTATTTCACATTTTTTTTTCTAACGTGGTACAGCAGGGCCCCGGTTATACGGTGGGTTCCGTTCCAGGGGCCTGCCGTATAGTGAAAATCGCCGGAAAGCGGATCCGGCGATTTTCAGTGATTTTTGCATGCGCAAATCGGCATTTTTGCTGTTCTGCGCATGCGCGACCTACGGTCTGTGCGCGCAAACTACAGTATGCGTGCGCAAACTACGGTCTGCGCATGCGCGCCGGGCGCACCCGCCCGTTCTGCGCATGCGCGACTGAGGATCCAAGAGGGTGGCCCCCTCTTCGGCGATCCGCTGATACGGCGGCACCGAGAAGTGGGGCGCCGAGAAGCGGGGCCCTGCTGTACTCGCCAAGAAACTCGGTACTGGAGCATAAAGACACCCCAACAGAGTTGCTGATTTGCAGGAAGATGCTGGGTCTTGCGTGCAACAGCCTTGGAACTGTCCCACACCCAACTCTAGTTTGACCCAGAGGAGTCAAACAGGGGAGGCCCCCATAGTTTTGTGTTTCCGACTCGGAGCTTACAGCGCACTGACACGGCTGCATCTTATGATTGATATGTTCTGGTCCCACCCTTCCGAACAATTCACAAATAGTTGCCGTGTCCTGATATGTGCTGTATTTTCTCCTCCCCATACCCCAACCCCAGAGCACATCAGCAAGAGTTCCCCCCGCCCCTCCTGCTGGAACAGGATTTGTGTAGTGGTATAGGAACTGAGCTGCCATTGTTCGCTCCATCATTGCACCAACCTGCCACCTCCCAGCATCCTGCATCACCACTGCGCCACAAATTAATATGGTTTACCCATGTTGTTCTCCGCCCCTAGAGTGTTAGACATGGTATTCTGCCTTACTGCATTAAATATACATTAGTCTTGTGCGGTTTAGCTTCACCCTACTTATTGCTCCGACCCTGGACCTCACCACATATCCCCCACCTACCTGCCCAAGGCGGTCATGTGAAGTGTATCTCCGGGAAATGGATAAGGAGACATGGAATTCTGGCCCCCTATTTTACCCTGAAAGCATCTCACCTGCAATGGGTGCTCCTGTTATGAATTTATCTGGAGGGGTAGGGTCTCCCGGCTCACCGGATAAACCACAATGTTGGCTGATGGAGCTGGCCTGGCAGTTGTCTGAAGATGTGGGGATGCTTCTAGGGAGGTTGTAGCTGATCTGCTGCCCCAAGGCCCACTGTTGGTATTATAGTGATCCGCTGCGGGCATGCTCCTATGCTGTTCTGGTAGTCAGATGTATAGGGTCTTACGGGACTTAAAGAGAGAGTGAGCATGTGCTTGAGGAGGAAGTACTTCTGAAATCAGTGAAAATAGTGGCACATCACCACAGTTGAAGCATGGGGTTGGCCTTGTTCATCCGTTTCGTTCTTGTGTTGCACTAGGGCCCCTCATGGCTATTCCGGTTATTGTGCTTGCTTTGGTCCACTGCTTGGTCCTTCTGTTCTGGCGACTCACGGTGGAACTCTTATTGCAGCCGATCGGATGTCCACGTTTTCCAAAAAAAAGTGAGCCTCAGCAGGATACCTCATGGTGATCTGTGTTCATCTCACCACCATGAGCCCCATTTGTACTTGATGACGTTTTCCCTAAGGGCAGTGGTCACCTGTGAGGTTTGTGCGGCGTTGTAGTGTAGTGGTTGACGGGTCCTGAAAGATTTGGAGCTTTTCAAACTCCATTGTTGGGTGATTCCTACCGCTGCTGATATTTTTTCTTACGAGTCAAAATAGTGGATCCTCGGGATAATGTCGGAAGGGGTGTCCGCATTAAGGGCCCTGAGCTTCAACGCTCTATGCACCATGTCGAGGAGAAGGTGGGAAACTTATACCTCAGGGCAGAGCATGCTAAATAGACTGGTGGTGTAGTCACCAAGATCCAGGATGGTCTCCGGGACCCTTCTGATGTGGAGGTTGTTCCTGCATGCTTTGTTGAAGTCTTTATGCTTTTCCGCCATCTCGTCCATTCTGGTTGAGGTGAATCATCTCTTGGGCGAATTCTTTTTTGGTGGTAAACACCTCATCCTCTTGTTTTCTAGGTCTTCTGTTCTTTTTTTCCAGACGAGGGAGAGATCACCTCTGAGCTTATTGACCACCTTTGCATCGCCAGGTCAAATGCAGCTTTTAAGTCTTTAGGTAGTACCTTAATGTGCTTTTATGCAGAGTTGATGGCCATGCTCCTCTTCTGCCTCAATGATATTACTACAATGTAGTGAACCGCCATCTTGGTGGTTGGAGCCGGAATTGCCCTGTTTTTTTCTTAAAATGTGTAAGGTGTTTCTATAAGGTTTGGGAGGTATGGCCTGAAGACTAAGAAACCTAAGAATTATATCCCCTAGAGATACCTTAGAACGCATATCTGTAGTAGCAAAGCTGATGGTGGAGGGGAAAAGGAGAGCTATCTCCCCCCCCCCTTTTTTTCCCCCCCATGACCCTTCTTATTTAGACCCTCACACCCCCCCCACCCTCCACATCCCCCTCCTCCCCAGCCCTCCTTTCTCCTTTTTTTCCCCTCTTTTCCCCTCTTTTTCTCTTCTATTCTTTAACTATTCTTAAAGAGATATCCAAGGAAACGGACGCTTCCTCAAAAAGAAATTGAAAGGGAATGCTAGTAAAAATAAAGTATAGGCTATGGATAAGATTATACGATAATGTTTATGTATATGTATTAGTTTTCCACCTATCTGCTCACCATGAGTGTCCCAAGATGCGCTTTCCCAAATGTTTTGATTATTGTATGTTGTATATCTCTTGACAAAACAATAACAAATTTGAAGCAAAAAAAAAATGTGTAAGGTGTAAAATCAGAGCTGGATGTCATTTCTCTCCATAAGGATTTGGAAAGACTGGAAACGTGGGCAGGTAAATGGCAGATGAGGTTTAATACAGATAAATGTAAGGTTATGCATTTGTGAAATGAGAATAAACAGACGACTTGCAATTTAAATTGGACAGAATTTGGTCAATCGTTGATAAAAGATTTATGAGCGGAATGGGACGTTTGGCCGTGACCAAATTGCTGCCAGGACACTTCCCCACTGGATATTTCACTGCGATGCCCACTTCCAACAAGTCAGGTCTGCTGCTCCAATAACTGCATGTTTAAATGTCCCGCGCTGGACTCCTATTGTGTAGCAGTCTCGCGACGGATATGTAAACATTCAGTTGTCGGAGCAGGCGGTTGGGCACAGCAATCCTGGCTTGTCGGGTCGGGCACCGGAGAGGTAATCATGACGAAGTTTCACAGTAGTGAACGTTTTGGTCACGGCCAAATGGCTTAGGAGTGATTGTAGACAGCAGGCTTGGCAATAGTGCACAATATCAGGCAGTAACTGCAACGGCAAATATGATCTCATCTTGCATTAAATGGGTACGGATGGAAAGGAAGAAAGCATAATTATGCCACTGTATAAAGCATTAGTAAGACCACACCTTGAATATGAAGTACAGTTTTGGGCAGTACTCCATATATAAAGACATTATGGAACTAGAAAAAGTGCAGAGAAGAGCCACCAAATTAATAAAGGGGATGGATAATCTAACTTATGAGGAGAGGCTAGCTAAATTAGATTTGTTTACATTAGAAAAGAGGCGTCTAAGAGGGGATATGATAACTATATACAAATATACGTGGGGTCAATACAAGGAGCTTTCAAAAGAACTATTCATCCCACGGGCAGTACAAACTATAGTGTCAATCAACCCTCAAGGTTGGAGGAAAGGAAATGCCGATTCCACCAGCAACAAAGGATAGGGGTCTTTACCGCAAGAACAGTTAAAATGTGGCATTCATTACCCATGGAGACTGATGGCAAATACTGTACAATAGATAACTTTAAAAAAAAAATATGTTGGGCTTTTTAGAAAGGAAATATTAATGGGAAATACCAAATTAGTAAACATGGGCAAGATGTCGATCCAGCAAAACATCTGCCAATATTTGGAGTCAAGAAGAAATGACATTTTTTCTCCTTATGGGGAAACCTTGGGGGTTTTCTGTTATCCTTCCTCTGGGTCAATACACTGTAAATACAAATATACGATGACATATCTGTCGTCTAAATTCAACATTGGTTGAACTCCAGTAGATGAGGTTGAAAAAAAAAGACATACGTCCACCATGTGACCATGTAATTACCGTAAATGGTGCAAGCAAGATAGACAACTATTCTCCTCCCTCCTATTCCGGCTTCAGGTTCGAAGTTTAATACAAAGAAAAACTTAAAACCTTTAAAAAACAAACAAAAACGTATACTTTTGACATCAGTCCTTGGTTTAAACCTAATAAACCTCTTCTTTAGCACACTAGTTTGTTTTTTGCGTTAACCGATTTTGCTGTTAAAAAGGACAGCGATGCCGTGCCGAGGCATCTTCCTGTCCTACTGCTGTCTCCGCTCCAGGAAAACGTGCTGCGTTGTCTTCTGTTTGCGAGGATAACACTTTGCACTGGATTGGTGATGTGGCATGATGAATGTAACTCGCAGAAGCAAGAATTTAATTTGTCTGGGACGTTATAGTGTCTGAAAATATGGGAAGACGTGCAGTGACCTGTCTGATTTTAAACAGATGAACAAGGCTGAAAAGCCTAGAACTAGCTTCTTACTTTAAATGCCAGCAGGACTGGGTTTTTCTTACGTTTACTTATTTTGATTAAGACGACGATCATAAATTGCAGCAAACGTAATTTAAAAAAAAAAAACTGTTTACGTTTATTTAGAAAAGCAATGGATCTAAAAATATTTTCTGAGCATATATTTTAAATGTCCAATTAAAAAAATGAATCTAAGGTCCATATTCTTCTCTCTTTGGCTGTAGGCCGCGTTAAGCTCTCCTTTTGGAGGTGCGAGAACAGAGTTTCAATAAGGAAACTTGGGGAATACCCAGAAAGCTCTGTTATTGAGTTAACGAGGTGTTAACAGGGATCTTTAAAGCTCACTGCGCTTAAGGCTGCGGGTATAGTAGGCACGACTCAGCGTGTTGTGTTGCCTGTCGCTCGAGCGATCCCTGCACTGTGATCCGAGGTGGGGCGTAGTAGTGATGTCACGAGGCTGGTTCGCCCTCATTGGCTGAACCATTCACGCGGCCGTCACACGAAAAGACATATAAATTTGTCTATTCAAAAATCGGCCGTGCTGCCTCATAGCGGTGCTGTAAGTTGGCGCGCGCCATCGCGCTCTATAATCGCGGCCGAAGGCATGTCTTCGTGCCAAGACGGCCTGCTAATAACTAACGGCCGTTACTGTTAATGACGTGCAAATAAGGTTTGAAAAACCTCAACGCATATCCACAGCAGACCGTTGCAGGTAACGCGAGCCGTAACGCGCGGGGTTAGTTAAGATCATGGCTATACGTGGCGTTAGGTGCTTCTACGGGACGGGAGCAGCAGGGGGCATGTGGGGGGGGGGGAGAAGCACGGAGAGCAGCAGGGGGCATGTGGGGGGTCCCTCCTGCAGCTCGGGAGACCCCCGCTACAGCCCTCCGCTCAAACCACGGCCGCCGCTCCCACTCCCTACAGACCGCAGACAGCGGTGAAGTGTCTCTCCACGCGCCGCCTGTCTGCAGTGCGGGCGCGGGGTCTGAGGCAGTGGGGCCTTGGCCTTAGGCTGCGCTTATAGTGCCGGCGACGGGGACGCGATCGTTGCGTCAAAACAAATGCATTGTCGTCGGCGCTTATAGTGGCTTTATTTTTGTTAAATAAATCATGACACGGTGTAACATGTCCATGTGTTGTTGTTCATCTGAGGTTGTATTTACCTAATTTTAAGACCTGCTAAGGAACAGATGATTGTTATTATGCCCTGATATGTAAAACCATAGAATTCAAAGAGGGTGTACTTTCTTTTTCACACCACTGTATGTGTGTCTTTATTCATATAGCGTCATTAATGTACATAGCGCTTCACGGCAGTAATACACGTGAAAATCATATAAATAACAAATAATACAAATAACAGATCATGGGAATAAGTGTTTCAGACATAAAAGTAACATTTAGGAAGAGGAGTCCCTGCTTCGAAGAGTTTACAATTTAATTGGTAGGTAGGAAGAACGTACAGAGACAGGAGGAGGGGATTCTGGTAAGTGCGTCTGCAGGGGGCCAAGGTTAATGTATCGTGTATAGCAGGGGGACGCAATCTTTTCCCCCTGCGCCCCCCTGCTGGCTTTCCCCCTCTCCTCGCGCCGCCCCCCCCCCCCCCTTATCTTGATTCAGACATCCTGGCATTTAAATGCCTTCGGGAAGTATGCGCGGGGCCTCTGTAAACCCCGCGCCTCCCGCAGTGAATCTCGCGCCCCCCACTTTGCGCACCACTGGTGTATAGTATTAGCCACAGTGCTACTCATACGCTTCTTTAAGCAAGTGGGTCTTAAGGTGGGTAGAGGGGGTGCTGGTCGGGTATTGAGGGGAAGGGCTTTCCAGAGGTGTGGGGCAGTCAGTGAGAAAGGTTTAAGGCGGGAGAGGGCTTTAGAAAAAAAAAAAGGGGGTAAAGAAGAAATCCTTGAGCAGAACGCAAGAGTCGGATGGTGCATAGCGAGAAATTAGGGCTGAGATGTAAGGAGGGGCAGAAGAGTGTAAAGCTTTAAAAGTGAGGAGGAGAATTGAGTGCGAGATGCGGGATTTAATAGGAAGCCAGGAGAGGGATTTCATGAGGGGAGATGCTGAGACAGATCTAGGAAAGAGTAGAGTGATTCTGGCAGCAGCGTTTAGGATACATTGTAGGGGAGACAGGTGAGAGGCAGGAAGGTCGGACAGCAGGAGGTTACAGTAATCGAGGCGGGAGAGAATGAATGCCTGTGTCAGAGTTTTAGCAGTCGAGCATTAGATAAAAGGGCGTATCTTTGTAATATTGCGGAGGAAAAAGCGACAGGTTTTAGATACATTTTGAATGTGAGAGAGGGAGTTGAGTGTGACCCCTGAGCAGCGTGTTTGGGCTATTGGTTGAATGATGGGTGCTTCCAACACTAATGTGGAAGGAGGAAGTATGAGGAGCTCTGTTTTTGCCATGTTAAGTTTCAGTCGGCGGAGGCCATCCAGGATGATATCGCAGAGAGACATTCAGAAACTTTCCTCTGTACAGCAGGTGTAAGGTCAGGGGTAGAAAAGTAATTTTGTGTGTCGTCAGCATAGAGGTGATATTTAAACCCAAGAGATGTGATTAAGTGCAGTGTTATAGGCACCAGCATAGGGGGAGGGGAAGAGAAATGAAAAAAATGTGGATAGGAGGGAACTGAAGAAGTTGGTGAGAACATAAAAGTTTACAAAGGAGTGAGGAAACCGCAAACAGAAAAAGCATTATGAGATACAGGTAGTAGGGAAAGAGGTAGGTGGAGAGAAGTCGCAGGTATTGGAGGTTAAGAAGAGGAGTTGAAAAAGCAGATGTATAAATCCGGCCTGAGAGGGCAGTGTGGCACTAAAGGTTAAACAGTGAGCCTTTTAGATGTGAAAAAATTGTCAGAGCATTTAGAAAGCCAGGTTCTCACAGTTGCAGGATAGATGATGAAGTGGAGAGTCCAATTATTGTATTCTTCGCCTCCAATATGAACTCCAGACACGTCATATGTGACGCGTAGGATGTTACACAGCCAATGTGCAGTCTCATTACACAGGATGTGCAACCTCATTGGCTGTCCCTGGGTGAGGGACAGGCCATTCAGACACTCAGAGGGATGTGCAGACATGCTTAGGCGTGTGTGTATGATAATTATTCACGTATTAACACGCAACCCCAGTGCTCTGTGCTTCGAATTAAATTTAGATTAAAGATGCAATCAAAACAGACTAGCTGCACATTATTTTCAACCTTATTTTATGAATTTCATGACCATTGTCGGTGTATAATATTTGTCGAAGGATGAAGATCTAATACTAATAATTGTTGGAGAGTGACACACAGCGTACACTGTGCTAGGATGAGCAGTGGAGTAGAGAATTGCTTCGCCCTGGAAATTGCCCAAAGGTCAAGGGATACAGGACTGTTGTGTTGATGACCCCAGCAGTCCTGATCCTCCACAGTGCCTTGAATAGTTACATACATGCTGTGCTGCTCACAAGCAGACACTGCAAAGCATGAACCGGTTTCAGCAAGAGTAGAGAGAAGCTGCTGAACAACCCGCTGAGAGACACGCTGCAGAGCGTGAGGCAGAAGCAGAAGCGTGACACCAGCTGGAACTTGCCAAGCTCCAGAGAGACACTCCAGCCCTCAGCAGCCTTTCCAGAGCAGTTTCCTACCCTGGAGAAAGATGAAGACCTGGGCACCTTCCTGCGCGGTTTCTAAAAGACCTGGCAGGCAATACCATTTGCCTTTTTGATCCGTGGGCAATGTATTGAACACCTGGATTGAAAGGCTGAGCTCTGGACTTGATTAGTTGACCTCCCTGCACACCTCAACCAGGATTGAGGCCATCAAAGCTGCGTTGCTAAACAATTTTAATATCGCCCCTGAGGTCTACCTGCAGAAGTTTATGGCCGTGAAGCAGGGTTATACTGACGCTTTTTTTTGCGCTGGAGTTGTATCTGAGTACTTGATGCAAGCTTGGATTTGTTGCTGTGTATCGAAAGCTTTGTGGATCTACAGGATGTCATAATCCAGGAGACCTTTGTAACACTGTGCCCACACAAAGTGAAAGAGTGGGTGATGGCTAGATTTCCTAACTCGGCAATGGAGGCTAACAACCTTGCAGAGGCTTACATGGCTAACGGCACCAGCAGCTAAAAAGGAGGTCCAAGGATAGATGAGGGGATAGAACCGGAGAAACCCTGCAACCTCCGTCTGTTAAACCTGCTGAGGCTTCAACTGGGTGGAGGGGGAGGGGGGAGTTTGCACCTGTCTGTTTTACCTATAACAAATAAAGGTATGTCAGTACTGCCTGTCCAAAAAAGAAACCCACAACTGCATCTGGAGGGGGTCGCCCCCCAGGTGTCTGGGTTGTAGGAAAATAGGGATTATAACTTACAGCTGGTAACTGTGGGGCAGAAACTCGCCCAAGGACTGGGGGACTCGGGGGGGCTTCAGTTACCCCTGTGCAGGGGTTGGGACCTGAATAAATCATTCCTGGACGTACCCGGCGTTTGGGTAACGTGACCCAAAGTGACTTGCACAAGGCCACGGGGAGAGCTAGCCTGGGATTCAAATTGGTTTGCCCAGCTTCTTTTGTTGATGTACTTAGACAGGATTAGAAGCGTTGTGTTCTGGGGGCAGAGGCTGTGTGTCTCCATCTTGGAACGTTGGTGTGCAATTGGCGGTAGTTGTTTCCAAGCATTTTTTTCTCCCTTCTGGTCCTTATTAGAGACATTGAAGCTACCAGTTCTTATATGGTAGAGAACTGCAAATCCCATGTTATAACTCCTAGTACTAGATGTGCCCTTAAGTCCCTTATAAATTCCCGTCCAGGTCCCAGAATACAAATCAACTTCGCAAGTACTTAAATGCAATCAAACTCTATGGACACAGTGTGTAATAAGATGAAGCTGAGAAGAATCCTCTGTTGTAATAAGGCCAGTAATATAGTGGGGGCGCGCATTCCTGTACGAACGCTCGTGCACGTGACGCACACTTTTTGTGTGTACGGTCCGTGCTGCTGTGAGTGACAGACTTAGGCCTCGTTCAGGGTGCAGGCTTCGGAGGGAGGGCGTGCTGCCGTGCGTGCTGCCGTGGGACACAAAGTATTCAAATTGAATACTGGTTGTCAGGGTAGCAGCTGCCCTGTCTCCGAAGTACGGAGTTGACGCTGGCTACAGTTTCACTAAACGAAAAAATCGTTTTTTGAAGCTGCAGCAGCGTCACTGGGACCTCGGCAGCCAATCAAATCATTCTTGAGAATGATTTCAAGACTGCAGCCTCGATCCCTAACCTGCCGTCTGTAGCCCCGCCCCCTCCCCGCCTCCTCAACTCCTGAAAAAGTCTGCTGGGAGGATGAACACACATCGCCCAGCAGACTGCCGCCCTCCCTCCCTCCCGCCCTCCCTCCAACTCCTGTCTCTGGCACCCTGATCGAGGTCTTGGAAGTGTGTGTGTGTGTGTGTGTGTGTGTGTTAGTTATATAATATTTAAAAAAAAATGTTTTAAACACGTTGTGGGAAAAAATTATTTCTTAACATTGTGCAACTTTGATAAATAAATTTACATATATATACACACACACACACACACACACACACACACACACACACACACACACACACACACACACACACACACACACACACACACACACACACACACTGCAGACTGAGTGGCAGCGGCGCAAAGTCATAGTTTTCGGAGTCTTCCCCCGATCGCCCGGCTCCACGCTCACTGCCATGCGCGCGAGCAACCCTAGCATAGAATGGCTGGCTAACCACAGCCAATTCTAAGTGCCGCGCAGCAAGCGCGCCCACCATATTACGGGCCTGAGGAGGCACACTTCACGGGACACACGTATTTTTCTCTCTGCACATATGAGAATGCAGATGGAGTCATCTTATCAGCTGGTCCTATCTACTGCTGCACAAGTGATTTGTGTCCCGTTCCCTTCCCGCCGCTCCTCCTGCGAGCAGCTGCCGAGATAACCATCACATGCCTGGAAGAATCGCGGCTGTTGCCCAGAGGCCTAAATAAAACCGGATTTCTCACTCTTTTGGATCAGGAGCAGCCCCGTACTCTGTTATAAAACACACGTTTGTTTGTGGTGCAGCTTTTTGTGTCTGCTGTTTCCTGAAATGGAAATTGAGGATGTAATGTGATCAAATACTACTTTTATGATGGGCTCCATGTGAATGGATATTCCAGGCAAAAGGTGACACATTGTATGCTCATATGGATTTGAAGCAAAAGGTGGCTTTGTGTGCTCATTTGCATGTCGTTTCCCAGAATCCCTTGCTGCAGTGGGAGCACTGTATGCTAGGTGATAATGGTGAAAGGCAGGGTTGCAGACCTGTGTAAGGGCTGTTATATACAGGATGCGGCCGTGCGTTCCTATGCGAACGCGCGTGCACGTGCCGCATGCTTTTCCTGTATATAGTGCCGGGAGAGAGGTGTGTGTGTGTGTGTCTGTGTGTGTGTGTGTGTATATATCCATACACACATACACACACACACATATCCATACACACACACATATCCATACACACACATCCATACACACACACATACACACACACACCCACACCCACACCCACACACACACACACACACACACACACACCCATACACACACACACACACACCCATACACACACACACCCATACACACACACACACACATATCCATACACACACACACATATCCATACACACACACACATATCCATACACACACACACATATCCATACACACACATATCCATACACACACATATCCATACACACACACACACACACACACACACACACACACACACACACACACACACACACACACACACACACACACACACACACACACACCCATACATACACACACACACATATCCATACACACACACACACACATATCCATACACACACACACATACCCATACACACACACACACACACACACACACACATATCCATACACACACACACACACTAATACATACATTTGAGCGCAGGCAGCGGCGCAAAAGATGAATTTCTTCATCTTCGCCGCTGTCTGTCGGCTCCCCTCTCCCCGCCGCCCGCGCGCGCGGCACATCTATGGAAAGGCTGACTGACATCAGCCAACTAAAAATCCGCCCGCGCGCACGGCGTAGCGCACGCCCGCCACTATAAAACGGGCCGTAGACATGTGAATGTGCTCACAAGTGATATTCTTTATTATCTTTTAGAATATGTATTCCAAGAGTGCTTCAACTTCATATATTTTTTCTTTATCTAACTTATTTATTGGAAATTATGCACTTTCAATTTCATTTTGAATTTATGCTGGTCATATGCATGTAACAGATCATTTTTACTCGCGGTTAATGTTTCTCTCGGCTTCATTTATTTAATGATGGCGCCGTGGCTACGTTCTGTGAAATAATTAGCTATATAGTGTGAATTTGTTATTTGTTGTCTCGAAGTACAATATATATATATATTTGTTTTTATCTCACAAAGCCGGGCTAAATGGAGCCAAGTCTTGGTGCACTTTAAAAAAGCCCATTGATTTTCAATGATCTTGTTAGATGTAGCATTGTTTAGTAAATATGGGCCTAAGTTCCCTGGTTATCCTTCCAAGGGATCCCCTCCCAGGTTTTGGGATGACAATTCCAAGCTGCCTGAGTGGTTGAAATGACAGTAGAATCTGCCTGACCAGTCAATGCGTAATGGAAGGGTCATTGGTATGTAAAGCTTATGGATCCCACCTCCAAGGTTACCAGGATATCACCATTATTCATGGGCCTGAAAGTGGGTATAATTACACAATTGCTCCAATATATAAAATAAGTGGTTATCTCCTATTAGAATGATTGGGAGGTTACACTTAATGAGGTTTTCTGATCACGTAATCTGAGGAACCCAAAGATATCAAGAATCAGCCAGATTGCTGTCTTAGGCCTCGTCCATGTTGCCTGCGTGCTTGCGGAAGCGTGCTGCCGCGCGCTCCCGCTCAGCACTGAGTCCCTACAGCCGCAATTAGAGCGGCCTTAGTAGGGGCTCACCTGCGCTTCTGCGCGCTTGCGGAAGCGCAGGTCTTAGGGGAATTTAAAATTCCCCCGCTTGCCGGCGAGACAGGCCGGTCACGTGAGCGGTTCGCCCAATGAGGGCGAACCAGCTCCGTGACGTCACTGGCCCGCCCCCGGACCGACCCCTGACGGCTGCTGAGAGTGCTTGCGGTAAGCAACCGCAAGGCCAGGGAAAGCACTCGCTTTCCCTGAGCCTCAGCGTGCCTCAGCACGCCAGCGGTAAGCGTGTCCGAGGCCTTAACCATTACTGTGCCCTTATGTCTCTGAACCTCACAAAGGCTGGCAAACGGTCCCTTAGAGCAGGGTGCACAAACCGGGGGCCGCAGAAGATTTTTTTTTTTTGGGGAGGGTGGGGGGAGGCTGCGATGGTTGCAGAGGCCCCGTGCTCTTCCCCAAGGTTTTTTAATTAAATGCCGACGCACCGCGCAAGGCCTCTGTAACTCAATTTACCGTGATTCAGCCGGCTTCTGGCGACGCGGCATCATGTGACATCACATGACCCGTGGCGTCATTTGACACCACACTAAGGTAGGGGGGGGCATGAGCACTTGTGGAGAGCAGGCAGGGGGTGCAGCAACAAACGTTTGCACCCCCCCTGCCTTAGAGAACTTTGTGGCATCTATAATAAGAAGAGCCTGTGTGTCTGTCAATGCCACAGCTCCATGAAACCGTGAGTCCTGAACCTTTGCATGCATACTAAAGGGACATTTGTTTTCTTTGTTGTTTTTAACTGTTCCGCTTCTGATTGGTGGATCCCTCTCTGCGAGGCCGCCGATTTGGTTGGTTTCTCGGCACGAGGCCACTGATTGGCCGTTGCTTTGCAGGGAGGTGTGGGATTGGTCGCCGTGCTGAGTGGGAGAGCGTTGGCCGGGTGGGGCTGAATGGGTGTAAGGGAGGGCGAATAGGTGACTGCCTAAGAGAAGTGAAAGGAGGGGGGTGTAGGAAGAGGGGTAGAGGTGACTGCCTAAGAGGAGGAGGGAGAGGTGGGGGTGTAGTAAGAGGGGGAGTGGGACCAAGGGGGGAGAGAAATATATTGGGGTGTGGGGGGGGTGGAGAGTGAGGAAGATCACTGATGGGGTTGTGAGAGTCACTGAGGGAGTGTGTCAATGAAGAGTGGATGTCACTATAATTTCGGGTGGGGTTTGGGGATGCAGCCTCACTCCTGGAAGGTGAAATTACTGATCGGGGTAAAGAGGCCGCCATGATCGATTTTCACAATCGGCAATAGAAAAGATGACTCCAGAATACAGCGACCCATGCGAAGTCGGGTATTTTGGCTATTATATATTATCCTTTTCTTGGTGTGATCGTGTTGACCACTATTGTGATTTAAGCGGACAAAGGCCTTCCTTGTTATCAAGGGAGGCATTGCGGCCATGCCATCACTACCCAACCAATCACATGGTTGGGATCCCGGGAGTCTGCTGCCATTGGAAGCTTAACGATCATCGAATTCTTTGCGAGCAGCGGATTGCGCACACACTGGAATGTGCGCTATGGGGTTCCACGGATAATGGTTTTGTGGAATAGTTATGTACACGTACAGACTACTGACATCAACCTCTTTTGTTAGAAGTCCAGCGTACTACCAGACTTCTGGGGTCGCGACAATATGATGGCGTTGGGTAGTAATCACGTGGTCGACCCTCCACTTCCTCTCTGATTGCGTTCACCACTCCATCTCACCCTAGAAAATTAGCAAAAACCATGACGTTCCCTAAAAAGCAGAAAAAGATCAGGCAATTAACCATGTTCTTTTTGCTGGACTTTGAGCAATGTTGGAGTTGAGCAGATTTCCCTTTTTTGGACAAATGGCATTGACTGGAATACCCTAGTTACGAAACAGAGCAACGGGTTGATGCAAGTTACTTTGCTGATGTTCTGACTGAATAATGAAGGATTTCGGTGCCTTAGTAGAATATTGAACCTCCCCATTTGCACCAGCAAAAAAAATTATTCATCTCATGCAGCAGGGTTCAAGTAGATAAATATCACACTGACACAGACGGGTGCACACACATTCCTCACCCCAGCCACAAGTTAAGCTGCATTCGGTCAAATGAGAAGTGGAGGTGGGGGAGGGAGGGGAGGCAGCCACGGAAGCTCCACTCCTCCCCTATGCCTCTCGTGCCTCGCTCCCCCTCCCTCTCTCGTGCCTCGCTTTCCCCCCCCTCTCTCGTGCCTCGCTTCCCCCCCCTCTCTCGTGCCTCGCTTCCCCCCCCTCTCGTGCCTCGCTTCCCCCCCCTCTCGTGCCTCGCTTCCCCCCCCTCTCGTGCGTGCCTCGCTCCCCCTCCCTCTCGTGCCTCGCTCCCCCTCCCTCTCGTGCCTCGCTCCCCTTCCCTCTCGTGCCTTGCTCCCCTTCCCTCTCGTGCCTCGCTCCCCTTCCCTCTCGTGCCTCGCTCCCCCTCCCTCTTGTGTTTCGCTTTCCCCCCCCTCTCGTGCCTCGCTTCCCCCCCCTCTCGTGCGTGCCTCGCTCCCCCTCCCTCTCGTGCCTCGCTCCCCTTCCCTCTCGTGCCTCGCTCCCCTTCCCTCTCGTGCCTCGCTCCCCTTTCCTCTCGTGCCTCGCTCCCCTTTCCTCTCGTGCCTCGCTCCCCCTCCCTCTCGTGCCTCGCTTTCCCCCCCCCCTCTCGTGCCTCGCTTCCCCCCCTCTCGTGCCTCGCTCCCCCTCCCCCTCGTGCCTCGCTCCCCCTCGTGCCTCGCTCCCCCTCGTGCCTCGCTCCCCCTCCCTCTCGTGCCTCGCTTCCCCTCCCTCTCGTGCCTCGCTTCCCCCCTCCCTCTCGTGCCTCGCTCCCCCTCCCTCTCGTGCCTCGCTCCCCCTCCCTCTCATGCCTCGCTCCCCCTCCCTCTCGTGCCTCGATCCCCCCCCTCTCTCTCGTGCCTCGCTCCCCCCCTCCCTCTCTCGTGCCTCGCTGCCCCCTCTCTCGTGCCTCGCTGCCCCCCTCTCTCGTGCCTCGCTGCCCCCCTCTCTCGTGCCTCGCTGCCCCCCTCTCTCGTGCCTCGCTGCCCCCCTCTCTCGTGCCTCGCTCCCCCCTCTCTCGTGCCTCGCTCCCCCCTCTCTCGTGCCTCGCTCCCCCCCCCCTCTCTCGTGCCTCGCTCCCCCCCCTCTCTCGTGCCTCGCTCCCCCCCCCTCTCTCGTGCCTCGCTCCCCCCCCCCCCTCTCTCGTGCCTCGCTCCCCCTCCCCCTCTCTCGTGCCTCGCTCCCCCCCCCCTCTCTCGTGCCTCGCTCTCCCCCCCCTCTCTCGTGCTTCGCTGGACCATAGCACAGTGCTTTATCAGAAAGATTCAGTCACCCGTAAAGTAACTATTTGACAGATTTGTATCTTGTGAAAAGTGATTATATTTTGCTTATTTCTGGCAACACTGAACAAAATAAAAGTAAGAATAGTGGAAGGATTCTGCAGTGAAATTGAGACGTCCACGCATATAAATCAGAAATATGCTGGTATTAGGGGTTTCCAGGAACACCATTTCATTCACATGTTATTTTACTGACAGACTAATAGTTCCACTTCCTTTTTAAGGAAACATTTATTTTAGGAAGCCCCTTCCCCATTTCTACTTTCTAGGCATACATTTTATAAACCTCTTTCTAACTCAGAATAGGTTTAACATTCACAATTTGTGCCGTCGGGCAGCTCTCTTAAGGTGCAATCCCATGCAGCTGGACAGAAAAACAACCTTTTTGTAAAGAATTTGAGTCAAATTGTTTCAAGAAGTCAAAAATAGCAATGCTAATAGCAAATATTTAGCAGCTTACATTTTTAAGAATTAAGATGGATTTTTGGGGGGCCTTGGAAAGTGTTTGCATTTAAGGTTTTTTTTTTTTTTTTGCCTTTAACCTCGTCTGTAGAAGAGGCAATAAATATAAGAGACGGAGGGGGCTTTGTGTATGCTGCTTCTGCTTCAGGTAATCAAAACCCGACGCGCCATGTTTATAAACGAACTGAAGGGGTGGACAGACGAACATTGAAGTTTTGGCTCCTTTAAAATTCTAGGTGGTGTGTGTCTGTGTCACACTGATGTTCCATCCCCCCCTCCCCCCCTCCCCTCAACCCCCTCAGTTCCTGAGAGATTTTATTTAGAAATTCCTTAATATTTTTTTCCGGGAGAAACAATATGGCTGCCGAGGTCAGCCTTTCTCTGGCGGCCAATTGAAAGCTCTGACGTCATCAAAAGGTGACATTGCAACTGTTATTCGCTGAATTAAGTCTTTGGCTGCGTCCACGCTAGCGCTGAGCTTGCGTCGCTTGCCGTGTTTTAGTTTCTGCAATTTAAATGGTCCCGTCCCTGCGGTGTGGGTGCGGGCACGCACGCACTCCCAAGCTTGGCGCTTGGGGAGACAAAAGAGTTTGAAGCGCGCTCAACATGCCGCCACGCGCGCTCATGCTTGGAGAGCTGGCGACGTCACCGCTCTCAAGCATGAGCGCGCTCAGCGCCAGCGGGGCCACAGCCTTATAAGTCTTATGCAGAACTGTACCTATAGCTGCAGTATACGACACAATGTATAAATAGACCAGACTTGCTTATATCTTGAACATTCCTTTAATCCCTTTGCTGCCAGAGGATCCTGTAACAACGCACCGCAGTGTTCCTCCGCCAGGAAAGGGGAGAGTAGGCGAGTAGGAAGTACATGGCTGACTCTGCCCGTTGGAACTTGAATCTGTATTTCATAATCTCGGTACGCCATAGAAAATATAGTTCACCTATTTTGTTGGAAATCAGAATTCAACTAGGAATGGTTCTTTGTTATAGGGGCCGTTCCCTCTGTTTGCCGCCCCCCGCCCCAAAGATTTATTCACAGTAATGTAAAGTAGGACGCCGGTTTTCACCCCTCTAGCCTTTTCCTTGACGAGTTTTGGTTTCAACGCACGTTTTTTATTGCTGCTGAGCGGCTTTCACCTATTGCTTAATGTTTTTTTACATTTTGTTTATTACAGAAGCAGGGTATCTCCGGAGCTGAACTGTTCATTTCAGCTCCAAGGGGCCCCCCACATCCAGAGACACCTCCCTCCGTACCGGTGTGGGGATCTATGCAGGCATTGAAATTGTGTGTCTAACATAATGGCAACTTTAAATATCCTGTGACGTCATCCGTTTGGGATTCCTATTCTCCACCGGGACATTTAAACTTAACATACATTTTTTTTTTTTTTTGTTCTAGCAAATTTCAAGCCTTCCCTAATAAGTATTTGAAAGTGGCAACATACATCAATAGCCAACTCCAGAATCATTCTGCGTTTCTCATACATAAAGCTTGGCCCCCTGCCGACGCACTTCCCAGAACGCCCTCCTGCTGTCTCTGCACGTTCTTCCTACCTGCCAATTAGATTGTAAGCTCTTCGGAGCAGGGACTCCTTTTCCTTAATGTTACTTTTATGTCTGAAGCCCTTCTTCCCTTTGTGTTATTTGTATTATTGGTTATTTATACGATTGTCACGAGTATTACTGCTGTGAAGCGCTATGTACATTAATGGCGCTATATAAATAAAGACATACATTCATACCAAGCACTGTAGTGGCAGACAGTAGGTCATAAGCTATAATTACTGGGAGTGCCCCAATAATGGTCATTTAGTATCTATTCCTGATGGAGATAATGTTTTAATGGAAGAAAGACTAGATCATATCCAACATGTGACGCTTCTTCATCTACACAGAGCTTCTTCACACCGCGCAGGTCTCTTCATGTATACACAGAATTCAAAACCTCACGTCGTCTGTGTGTAGTGAAAGGCTACGCTTCTATTACCTGCGCGGCCGAGCGCGTAGCCTCGCGCACTCCTGCAGCCCCGACGACCTGCGAATTTTGGCTGCAGGAGATTGGGGAGGCGATCTGGAGGCGTGGCGAAGGAGTCGCTTAGCTGGTTCACCCTCATTGGCTGAACCGCTCACGTGACGCGGACGTCACACGGCCGTGCTTGAAAAGACACATTTTTTTTTTCTCTCTTCAGATCCCGGTCGCGCCATCGCGCCCTGTCGTGTGCACACGGAGCGGCCTCATAGGCATTAGGCAATTTGAGGTTGGCGCGCATGCGTCATCGCGCGCTGTACAATCTCAGCCTTACCCTTCAAAAACAAATGTGCGTATTCTAGTGCCCTGACAGCGCTGTGATCCATGTATCCAACACAAGAGGTGGCGTTCTGGATTAGTTGCACCTCACTATGGATGGCGCTGCTGTATACTCTTATTTTGTTAAGCAATGTACCAGGTGGATGAGAATAATGGACAGTCTGGGTAACTGCCCAATGTATTTCGCTGCAATAAGTTCAGCCGATCGATTTGTTATGCTGTTTATTTGCCATTTGTCTCTCCTTTTATGTTGGGTTGTTTCGGGCAAAAAAAATAAATACAAGGTGAATTGGGTAACATAAAGTGGCTGAGTGTAAAAAAAAAAAATTTACAAAAAAATCTGTGTATAAATTATCTTTTATTCCAATTAATTAGTTTATTTCTCAGTAGAAACTGATTTTAGGCCTCCTTTGTCAGTCCAGAAAATAAAATCCCAATTGTGTGGGTACATTTGCATGTCTCGGACAGGTCTGTAACCCTGTTTTCCCCATTATCGCTTAGCACAGCGGTGCGCAAACTGGAGCGCATGCCCCCCCAGTGGGGGCGGGAGATTTCTGTAGGGGGGCACGGTGATTGCAGAGGCCCCGTGCTCTTCTCCATGGCGTTTAAATTAAATGCTGGGGGATCGCGTGAGGCCTCTGTAACGTATTACTTGCCGAGATTGAGAGGGTTGCTGACGCGTCGCCATGGCAACTCGGCATCATGTGACGTGACGTCACATGACCCCGCTGCGTCATTTGATGCAGGGAATGGAGATAAGAGGGGGCGAGCACCGGGGGGGGGCGCAGCAGGCAGGGGCGCGCAGCTGCAAAAGTTTGCACGCCCCTGGCTTAGCATACAGTGCTCCCACTGCAGCCGGGGATTCTGGGTAATGACATGCAAATGAGCACACTGTGTTTTGTCCCAAAATCGCCCACATTTTTCTCTCTTACCATATGGTCTCATCTTGATGACATATTACATACCAATTCACTGCTAGTCTTGCACAAATTTTAATTATTATTTTGAGATTCTAAAAATGGCCGATGTGTGGTTAATCCATCTGGCAGGGACTGGGTTAAACCATAGTGTGTGTGTGTGTGTGTGTGTGTGTGTGTGTTTTTAATTTTGGTTTGCCTTCTGGAAAATGTGACGGGGCTGTAAAAATACAGAAAAATGCTACATTTTCTCATTGTGTTTTTCTCTCGAAAGGAATCAGAAATATTTGTATTGTATTCCAGGAGCGACAAAAGAAATCGGCTCGGCTCTGACCAGGATGTGTATGAGACACCGGAACATAGAGTCCCGCCTGAAACATCTAACCGTGTAAGTGTTTAATATTCATACACACACACCGTGCAACACAGTGTTATGTTGGTGTTTTGGAAGTGACTTATTCTGTTGATCGGAAATGGTTTAATTTTTCTTTCTCAGTTGTGCCGTTTCTGTATAACTTACACCATGCCCGTATACAAAGACCTTTGTGCCCATTGGCATTTAAATCTGTCTGCTGACCAAACAAACCTACATTTTATTGAGAATTTAATTGGCTTCCCTAAACACATGTAATCAGGCTTCTGGGTCTTTGGATGGAGTAGTTTGTCAGTCACCCTTTACCCCCCCCCCCCCGTGTTGTCCTTATCAGAGAGGGAGGGGTAAAGAAGGGAGCTTTGCCCGTGCAAACTCTTATTGCGCTCTGTGACATCTGACAGAAGAGCTTAGCCGGGCTACGCTCATGAGGTTTACAAACTAACTTTAAAAATACTTATAGTCGTCAGAGTTTTTAGTAAAAAGAGAAGTCTGTCTCCCAGATTTAACCCTGTAAACATGTTGCTGCCATTTGAAACTAGGGAGGACTGACCCTTTAAGGGACAGTCCCCTGTAGCCTGTAAAAAATGAATACAATTATAATAATTTAAGCAGCTTGTAGGTGTAATTGGCTTTTTTAGAAACCTGAAATTAACAATTTTACGTGCAGTATTTCTCTCCTGTGAGAAATGAATATATTTTTCCCTTGTCGCCGATATCAAGCTGGCTGGCTAATGATGTTTTTTCTGTTTTGACCTAATGTTGGGTCATCAGCTAGATGTCCTATTGATCACGCCACTGGTTCTGGCTCACTTTCGTCTTCGGAGGGACTGACCCTTGTAGAAGCGTTAAACCCGGTATACTGACCGCATCGGCTGTGACGTTGCCAACATGCAGATTTATTTCCGAGTGGCAGACTCATTACATGAGGCTTCCAGTTTGAAAAACGGGTCTCCTAAATCCAGGAAACTTCCCAGTTTGTGTAAATAAATGAATTTCTTGGAGGATGTATTTCATCCCTTACCCCCCATGTTATATAGCCTTGCTTATGTCACGCTCCCTCCCCCCATACATTTCCCCCCCCCCTCCTCTCTGTGTTCTACTGCAGCGGTGCGCAAAGTGTTGGGGGCACTGGATTTGTCGGGGGAAGGGGTGCGGGCGGTTGCAGGGGTCCCGCGCTCTTCCCCGAGGCATTTAAATTAAATGCCGGGGGATCACGTGAGGCCTCTGCAACACCCTACTTTTTACCTGGACTCTGCCGGCGTCACTCGTGTCCATGGGTCATGTGACGTCACGCGCGTCAAATGCCGCTGCGGGTCACGTGATCCCGACGATGTCATTTGATGCCATGTAAGGTAAGGAGGGAGGGCTCAGAACGGAGAGGAGCAGGCGGGGGAGGGGGGGCGCGCGCAACAAAAAAATGTTTGCGCGCCCCTGTTCTACTGCCTCGGTGAGTTTTAGGGATATTTGGCCCTTGTAAGGGCCCCAGGGCCACATGTTGCCCACCACAGGTTTTCTTGCTTGGAGGACCCAGCTCTGGTAACAGTTGTGGACTTGCCTTGCGTTTCCACCTGGCTCCTTGATGATCTCATGACCTGCACATTCAGAAGGGCAGGCAGAATGTGGAACAACTGCAGTGTGATGAGCAGGCACAGACGGGGTCTTTGTTTGGAAGTCTTCACGGCTGTCAGCAAGAGCAATTTGGTTACTCAAAGTCATAGAAGAATTAAAGGAGATATCTCTACCGGGACCAAGACGAACCAATGGCAGTGATCTGTTTTAAGAAGTTCAATCTGGTCGATGGACTCATTTTATTTACCAAGAGGTATTTTAAATACCTTTTTTAGGTTCGTTTGTACACACAGGGGAAACGAGGACACGAGGGTTCCTGGTTCAACACCATCTGGGATGATATCACTGTGTACTGAACAGGAGTTTGCACAGGCAAAGCCCTCCTCTCTCCGTCATCCTTCTCTTTTTTGCCCCCCCCCTAGCAATGATGGGGGGGGGGCTGCAGGTTGAGTGTATATTTTGGTTGGTGAGCACCCCCCCATTGAGGCCCTGGTGAAAACAACATTCCTAGTGGACAAAGAATTCGAAACCTCCCAATGCCTTTCCGTGGTTAACCCTATTGCTGCCAGAGGGGCCTGTGAAGCATTCCCCTGCTAACCCCTGTAAAGAACGGTTCGCACCATAAGACATGGAAAGTTGTGGGACAGTTTTATGCTCGTAGCATATTTATGCCCCATCTCTATCTTTGAAAGCTCATGGCAGCAGTGTAAAGGGCGCCTAAGCCAGGGGCTTCCAGCAGGGGTTCCTAAAGAGTTCCCGGCAATTTTCAGGTCATTTGAAAATGGCACCAAATACAGAAGATATTTACAATGTATCTGATGTCAGACGCGCTATTAGAAAGGGTTGGGGTTCCTTACAATGCATCTGATCTCAGACACGCTATTAGAGAGGGTTGGGGTTCCTTACAATGCATCTGATCTCAGACACGCTATTAGAGATGGTTGGGGTTCCTTACAATGCATCTAATCTCAGACGCGCTATTAGAGAGGGTTGGGGTTCCTTACAATGCATCTGATCTCAGACACGCTATTAGAGAGGGTTGGGGTTCCTTACAATGCATCTGATCTCAGACGCGCTATTAGAGAGGGTTGGGGTTCCTTACAATGCATCTGATCTCAGACGCGCTATTACAGAGGGTTGGGGTTCCTTACAATGCATCTGATCTCAGACGCGCTATTAGAGAGGATTGGGGTTCCTTACAATGCATCTGATCTCAGACGCGCTATTAGAGAGGGTTGGGGTTCCTTACAATGCATCTGATCTCAGACGCGCTATTAGAGAGGGTTGGGGTTCCTTACAATGCATCTGATCTCAGACGCGAGGGCGGGGCTTCCACAGAATTTCACAATATTATAGGGTTGAGAACCACTGGCCTAAGCCAGGGGGCGCAAACTTTTTTTCCCTGCGCACCCCTGCCAGTGATCACCTCACCCCGCGCCCCCACTTACCTCGGCTATGGCGTCATAGCAAAGTGACGTCACATGACCTCGCGGCGGCATTTGACACCGTGTTGCCATGGCAACGCGTGTGGAGCCAAGGTAAGTAAAGGCTTACAGAGGCCCTGCAGCTCCCACGGCACTTAATTTAAGTGCCTTCGGGAAGCGCGCAGGGCCTCTGTAAACCGTGCGCCCCCCCTGGGGTCGCACCCCCCAGTTTGCGCGCCGCTGACCTAAGCTGTAGTTTCTGTCGCTAGGTTATACTCATGTATTATGCTACTTTTTTTTCTTACTGTGATGCTTTTAAAATAAATTCTATTTAGCGTTGGGTTCTCGGTGTGCGTCTGGCTAGACACCATTGTTGTATACTTATTGGCCTCTTTGTGTAAAAATGAGTCCATTTCTTTCAGTTCCACTTAACATTGAAATGATCTAGTAATTAGCGCTCTTTCCCCTTATTCTCTTCCATGCTGCCATCATTAAACAGAACAACTAAAGGGACTCTGAAAACCGTTTGCAAACCGGGAGATTGTTAATCCAAACAGTATTATCACAAGAGAGATTGGTTGGTTGAAGATTAAATAAATACTCCAAAACATTTGGTTGCTAGAGAGACATTAGAAATACAATTATATTTAATTGTTTGAAGAAAAGAAAAAACTTTGCTTGCCAGCTATGTGGAACTGCCACTTAAAGCTGCACTTCAAGCTGTCGCTTTTTTTCCCCCCCGTTCAATATTTGCATCAATACAATCTACACACTGACAAGTGATTGGCTAAGCTGCTGATCGATCCGCTCTCCAGAAATCAATCGCTGAAATTCGGCTCGGTGGGTTCACTAAATGCATCTTGGGTCCTTTTCTGCTGCACCGACAGCCAAAGTTCTGTGAGGAAGGTCATGTGACCAGACAGGCACTAGATTCAATTGGTTCACTGCTAGAGAGGGCAGGGCTCAAAAAGGTGATGCTGTTTCAGAAGGAGAAGGGGATGTGACTTTGTAAATGGTTGCTATAGGAACAAAAATGCTTGTTACATTAGAATACATTAAACATTACTTTAAAATTGTTTATTTTTTTTAAATGCTACAAGTATTTTCTCATAGTACAGAACTGATTTATTTATATATAAAAAAAACACACACATGTAGGATATTGCTTGAACTGCAGCTTTAATGTGTAAATCGCCTTAATGTAATCCATTACTCATTTGGTTCCAGAGAGGTGGTGAAGGGGTTAAACTGGACACTGCCATTAGTTTACTTTGGGGTTTACATGGGCAGTAATCAACTCTTCATAACTAATACTGGAGTTGTAATAAAATGACTGTACACACATGCATTTAATATAAACCTAATTTTCAACAAAACAGAATGGTAAAAGGTGTCGGTAAATGAGAATAATCCCTTTTGAGCTTTAATTGAACCCAATTACCTTTTAAAGACAGCAATTCTAAAACACACACTAATTCTCTCCCAGGAATTATTTGGTCAGTTGTACTAGTGCGATCATATTCCAGATAACCGTATAATATTCCCAGGACGTAAAGTACTTGAAAACGAGAGGTAACTCTCAATGTACAGGTAGTCCTCGCTATCCAACGTTTCACTTTACAACAAATGGTATATCCAACGCTTTACAATGCAACCCTAAGGGCCGCTATCCGACGCCTGAATGCGTTATCCAACGCTCACCGCCACTGATTAACATGGGACTCACTTTGCAACGGTTTCACGATCCAGCGCTACTTCCAGAACGGATTCCCTTGGATAACCGAGGACTGCCTGTATTACTTCCTGGTAAAACATTTTACAAATAAATAACCTTCTGGTCCTACACCTATTAAATTGAATCCCCCCTTAGTACATTTGAGGGTAAAACGACGGATAATCTCTCATGGTGTTTTATTCATTTCTACACTGACGACAGAGTACATTCACAGTTCAGAAACCGATATTTTGTTATACTACGAGTTGTACAGAGCGTACATTATTTTTAATCCCTGGCTGTAATTCTAAAATACTAGACAAACCCACATGTTGGAGTCTAGTTTTAAGGAATTTTTATGATGGTCTTTCAAGCTTTCCTAGCACCAGAGAGCATCACCTCGAATAACACCTTCAGGAACCTGGAGAGGCTCACCCCTCTCCCCATGTCTCATATTAATCAATAGCTGTTGGGTATAAATAAGGATTATGCTTTTCTGTGTTTATTTTTTATTTTTTCATCTGTTTATTTATTAATTTTCCCCCCTATAATTTTCAATATGCAAGAAATTGTTGTTTTTTCCAGGTAATTTCATAAGATATATCAAGAAAACATTGCAAACAATGGTGTTTGTTTTGATTGTGTTTTTTTTTAATCACACATCAAAGGTTATTGGCATAGATAACAGCAGACATGGAATTATACTGTTACTTACATGCATTGTATATATCAAGTAGTGTTATGGTCTGATTTCTTTTTATCATGCAATGTTTGCAAGCATCTTAACATGAACTAAATATCCTGGGGACAGCAGAACAGAAGCACAGGCATAGCTAAGGCATTGCATCTTGTCCTAACCCTGAAAGAGCCGCTACCCGCACTTGCTGAGATCCTAAATGAGCCACACATTTTTCATTATTCAGAAAGGATGCCTTGCTCGTTTAACCTTATTCCAGGTCCCCAGCGGCTGCTGCGGCATGCGCAACGGCGTCCACGCCACACAGCACAGCCTTCTATGGGGAAGGCCCCAGCAGCTGTGTGGGCGCGCAAAGCGAGATGGCGCGTACGCTGGCAGGGAAGACCAGAACTTTGTCTTCCCGTGCCGCGACGTGATCACGTGTACGGCGGGCATGCCAATGGGAGGGCAGATATGCCCCGTCATGGCTCCGTCCCCCCCTTCATAGCCCCGCCCCCGCGCATCCCATGGCTCTCCTACAGACCGCCGATAGCGGCTTTTATCTGTGCGCAGGTCGCCAGGCGCGCGTGCTGCAGTTAATACTGGGCCGCAGCCTAGAGTGTAAAAATGGCTGCTCTGTGAAATGAGCATTGCAGAGGAAAGCAGTGTTCAATTCGCCTTAAAAGTGTTGCTCTGTGAAATGAGCAATGCATTTTTTCATATCAATATACAACTGTGCTATGAAGAAGTTACAGGCATACCCCGCATTAACGTACGCAATGGGACCGGAGCATGTATATAAAGCGAAAATGTACTTAAAGTGAAGCACTACTTTTCCCCACTTATCGATGCATGTACTGTACTGCAATCATCATATACATGCATACCTGATGTAAATAAGGCATTTGTAACAGGCTCTATAGTCTCCCCGCTTGCGCACAGCTTCGGTACAGGTAGGGAGCCGGTATTGCTGTTCAGGACGTGCTGACAGGCGCATGCGTGAACTGCCGTTTGCCTATTGGGTGACATGTACTTACTCGCGAGTGTACTTAAAGTGAGTGTCCTTAAAGCGGGGTATGCCTGTACTTATTTTGAAGTGAGATCGGTCATTATATGGTGTACACATCATAAGATTTAAATAACAGCTTGTCTAGGTATCACACTTGTTGTAGTGCACCGTGCAATACTTTTTGAGCGATTCCTTTGCCATTTTAGTTGTTTTCTTACTGTAAATATTTTGTTTTCTGGGAAGACGCGTTCCTCATTAGCACTGGACTCTGGAAGCCCAAGAATATTCAAAGCACATTCTGCGAAATCAGTGTAACAGTTTAATTTGCCATTGTATGTCTTTATATAGCGCCATTAATGTACACAGCGCTTCACAGCAGTAATACACGTGACATTCATATAAAAAATAACAATACAAATAACACATAAAGGGTAGAAGCGCTTCAGACATAAAAGTAACATTTAGGAAAAGGAGTCCCTTCCCCGAAGAGCTCACAATCTAATTGGTTGGTAGGAAGAATGTGCAGAGACATTAGGAGGGCAGTCTGGTAAGTGTGTCTGCAGGGGACCAAGCTTTATGTATGAGGTGTAAATGTATTTATTTATTTATAAAATATTTTACCAGGAAGTAATACATTGAGAGTTACCTCTCGTTTTCAAGTATGTCCTGGGCACAGAGTTAAGACAAATAATACATGGTTACAAAATTATCAGCCATGGTGCTACTCGTATACTTCCTTAAGCATTCCAATAACCATGAACTGTAAGTGTATGGTTTTCTGGTATTGGTTCTGTCAAAGACTGGTAATTCCTTTTCCAGACCATCAGCATTTGAAAACACTGAAAAAAAACCCCATAATATTTCTAGTCTTCGCTAAACTCTCCTTTCCGAAATGGGTCAAGGATCCGAACTGCGTACCAAAGAGATGCCTCTTGCACTTCAAATGCCACGGTGGGAGAAGAGATGTTGCGCTGAAGCATTGTGTTCCATTTCTTCATGGGACAATAAAATAATCTGAAGCTGTGCTCCAGTAACTGCTGTTTTGTTCGGACGGTGAAGCACATGTGGCCGGACCAAAATCACTGAAAGTGTTACCCACGTTTCTTTCCAATAGCTGCTTTGTTTGGGCCCCATCTATGGTAAACACTTCATGCACTTGTTTGTTTTTGGATTCAAGAGTGTTGATGTCAACTGGGGTCATATTTTCTGTTGAAGAGACAGTACAGGCATACCTCGCATTAACGTACGCAATGGGACCGGAGCATGTATGTAACACAGGCATACCTCGCATTAACGTACGCAATGGGACCGGAGCATGTATGTAACACAGGCATACCTCGCATTAACGTACGCAATGGGACCGGAGCATGTATGTACAGCGAAAATGTACTTAAACTGAAGCACTACTTTTTCCCCACTTATCGATGCACGTACTGCACGGCAATCGTCATATATGTGCATAACTGATGTAAATAATGCATGTGTAACAGGCTCTATAGTCTCCCCGCTTGCACACAGCTTCGGTACAGGTAGGGAGCTGTTCAGGACGTGCTGACAGGCGTATGCGTGAGCTGCCGTTTGCCTATTGGGCGATATGTCTTTACTCGCGAGTGTACTTAAAGTGAGTGTCCTTAAACCGGGGTATGCCTGTACATGGTGTTTTTCGTTCACTTCACTGTTAATATGAACTTTAAGGGCCTCTTTTTATTTATTTATTTTCCAAAAGCATCACCCCCCCCCCCCCCAAAAAAACGGTGAATGTTCTCCATATTGCTAGCAAAGCAAAATGGAAAACCATCTTGTCTGAGTAACCGTTGGTATTCCTTTCTGTTTTACCCCCTGGTCGGGTGTTTTACCCCCTGGTCGGGTATTTTACCCCCTGGTCGGGTGTTTTACCCCCTGGTCGGGTACACGCGCCATAGTACTTTCGCTTGAGCTCCTTTGCATACTTAAAAAGAGCACATAATACAAGCAGCAGCTTTTTGTAATACTTCACATGAACTCAAAGCGTTTTCCAGAACCCAATCTGACGAGGGGCCAGGGTCACGTAAAGGAAAAGCTATGAAGTCCGATTTTGCCGCTAAGTCCTTGCGACATGTTGTCATGTAACTTGCAGAGTCACTGACAATACAAACATCTTCCCATTTTTTGGGGGCATATTTGTCAAGCACCTTTTGCCAAGTGTATGGCGATCGAAATAGCACTGCAGGTTTCTAATACTTCCATGTCTGCCATAATAGCGGACGGCTGGGTGCGGGCGCACGAAAGTTAAAGGGCGTCCCACAGCAGGATCACTAGGCATTTCTAGGGTCTCAATGGTGATTGCTAATGTTGATGATTCAATGAACTCAATAAATAGCTCAATATCAACATTTGGGCGTTGAGTGGGATTGAGGGGGAGCCTGCCGGTACCAGACATGGAGCCCATCGGTTTTGAGTAGGATTGAGGGGGAGCCTGCCGGTACCAGACGGGGAGCCCATCGGTGTTGAGTCGGAGTGAGGGGGAGCCTGCCGGTATTAAGTGGACAGGGGAGATGTGGAAGGTTGCAATACCTGGGGATGCTGTCTCACTTCTTTTGGCTCCTTCACACTGCTGTCTGGCTTGTTGCAGTAGTTGGTTCTGGTGCTGTTGCGTCATCTTCGTCATGTTACATAGTTACATAGTTACATAGATGAGGTTGAAAACAAAGACATGTCCAAGTTCAACCTCTGCTAAATTTAGACGACAGAGACTTTATCCTATATCCGTACTTGGAGTATATTGATCCAGAGGAAGCCAAACACAAACCCCAGTTACACATCGAATGATCTCATAAGGGGAAAAAAAAATTCCTTCCTGACTCCAAGAGTTGCCAATCGGATTACTCCCTGGATCAGCATCCTTCGCATGTTTACTTATTTGGTATATCCCTGTATACCTTTCCTTTCTAAAAAGATGTGCAACTTTTTTTTTGAAGATATCTATTGTATCTACCATCACAATCTCCATGGGTATGTAACTGCCCTTACTGTAAAGAACCCTTTCCTTTGTTACTGGTGAAATCTCCTTTCCTCAAACCTTAAGGGATGACCTGGTGTCCTTTGTACTGCCTTTGGGATGAATAGTTATTCTGAAAGTTCCTTGTATGAACGCCAAACATATTTGTATATAGTTATCATATCCCCTCTTAGGCGCCTCTTTTCTAATGTAAATAAATCTAATTTAGCTAGCCTCTCCTCATAAATCAGATTGTCCATCCCCTTTATTAATTTGGTGGCTCTTCTGCACTTTCTCTAGTTTCATAATGTATTTTCTAAGGATTGGTGCCCAAAATTGTACTCCATATTCAAGGTGTGGTCTTACTAGTACTTTATAAAGGGGCATAATTATGTTTACTTTTTTTCCATCCATTGCCAGAGCGAGCGCTCTCTCTTTCGCGCGCACTCTCGTGCTCTTTCTCTCTCTCGCGCACATTCCCGCACAGCCATATTTATATAGGGCGCAGGAACACTACAACGTGATGATGCTCCACCAATAAAATGAATTGCTGGAAAAGCCCATTTTCGGGCTTTATTGGTTCCGAACGGAAAACTCCCACTGATTGGTCGGTGGTGTTTTATGTAGCGGAATCCCTGGGTAGAAAGCTGCTGTCTTCTGACTTCTTGGGGCGCAGCATTCTTTAAGTTGTTTCGATTACTGGTAATACAACGAGCACCTACAGAACCAAGATACCGCTGCTGCCGCAGGGCAATTAGCTTTTTGGTGGTAAACCCCTACTGAAGACAAAATGTAGCACACACATGATGACTATATTGTGACAATTGCAATCTTGAAAATGAGCTCAACGTGGAGGCCTTTGCAGCCGATTACCAATCTTGCTTTTCATTTTCCCCTGTAGCTCTGCAATGCTGTTCTCGCGTCCCTAAGGCTGCGGTCCCAGTGCGTTCTACAGCGCACGCCTATGCGCACAAGCACCGCCCCCAATCAGTCCAGGCCCAGTACCTGTGTCGGCGCGCATTTAACAGACGCGCTGTACTGCAAGTTCTCATACATACAAAAATTTGTATGTGGAACTTGTGACGGAGGCGTGGCTACGCCCCTGCCGGCAGTTCAGCCAACGAGGGCGAACCAGCCGCGTGAGGTCATGGCCACGCCCCCCACAAAACCCTCGCCACGCCCCCTCCCGTTGCAATCTCTCCTAGGACCGTGGTCTGCTGTGAAGCGTTGTGCACGTGCCTCCCTCCCCCCCACCCCCGCAGGCGCGTGTGCTACAGAACGCACTGGCACCGCAGCCTAATGCTGCGTCCATACAGCCTTCGACCATGCGGATGCGTGCTCGCTGGTGACGTCACCCGGAAGCGGGAGCGTTTTGTGGACAAGGTAGATGCGCCATGGGGGGCGTCTAGGGGCGTGTCTGTGACATCACAGAGTTGGTTCGCCGGGCGAACCGCACGTGACCTTCCCGTCGCGCCATAATCAGTTTGAACTGATACCTCGCGCACCGCGCGCCCCCTTTTGCTGTCACCCGTGCGGTCTATGGGGGGCGATCAATACCTTAAGGCAATGTGGTCGCGCGCGGATGCCTCCTCACGGTCTTTGGCAGCATGCATGCCGCCTAACAGAAAGGGTTACAATGTGTGCCCTATCTCAGGGGGGCACAGACTGGAGAGTTTGCACACTCCTGCCCTATCTGCTTGCCATGGCTTGGCATTACCCACTAGTATTATCCGGAGAATAGTGCCTGAGAGGCACGCCATAAAAACAAGCCGTACGGTCTTACTTACAGTTTCCCAGTTATTTATAGATACGCCGGCACAGAGCTGCTTTCCAAGCCAACAATGAATCTTTGGTCCGTCTAACCACATTAAAGCGCTTCTGCCCAGGACATGTCCCGCAGCAATTGTTTTGAATCTGTTGGCTGAAACCGATCTTTCTTAACCACCTCACTGCCAGAGTGCGCAGTAAGCGTGTTGTGGTACAAGGCGTTGCAGGACTCGGACAGTGAGCTAATGGAGCAATCCTTTCCAAATTATTACACACACCAATTGTATTGTATGTCTTTATTTATGTAGCGCCAAAAGTGTACTCGGCGCTTCACAAAGAATACAGTAAAGGGAATTATAATAATACAATAAGTGCAGCAAAATCAGACAATAGGAAAGGAAATCCCTGCCCTGAAGAGCTTGCAATCTAAGTGGTATGTTGGGAGAGTTATAGAGACACAGCAGGTGAGGGAGTAAGTGCAGTAGATGGCAGTGCTTGGTCACAATGGGTGGTAGGAGTGACTGTGGGACAATACCCATGAGTGCAGGCTATTGGGATGCTTAATTTGGGGGGCAAGTTTTAAGATTAGTCGGTATGGAAATCAGAGGGTTAACACCATTTACAGGGAAGAGATGGCTGGGAGGCACGAGTGAAATCAGGTGTGTATGTCACCTGTTTGCGTGTGTGTGTATCTACATTTTTGTAAGCTTTGTTTAATTTGTTTCCCTGGAAAGATGTAATCGCCATCAACGAATAAATGAACCTGTGTGTTCCCCGTGTAAAAGAATGTTTTCTCTAGGTCTGCTGCATGCAAGGATATCGGATAATTATGTCTCTGTTTGACTAACGAGGACATCATCATAACTTTACAAACGAAAACATTCGGTTTTTTTACCTGTGGCGCGCAGAATAATACATTTTGATTTCTGTGTTTTAAAAAAAATGCATCAGTATTTGGTGTTTTTAAATGGCGCAGCCCCCCTGTACTGTAATTTTATATTTTCAATAATTGATGTTGTACAATAAACTGTATGTATTTTCACTCTTCTAGTGTTTTTTGTTTTCCCCTGCACACTGCTTTTTTTTTAAACTGTGAGCCCAAAACCAAAGTTATCCTGACTGTAAGTAAGCCCCTCCTGAATTTCTACATCACAGGGCTTCAAAGCGCCTTATCAGAGAGGCTCCGGATAAGACGGTGTCTCTGATGAATCTCTTTGAAGTCTTCATGGAGAACAGCTCTGCTCTACCTGGCGTGGTGCAGAAGGCGGTGGGTTTCCACGGGCCCTTTCCGTTTCTATGTGCCCGTGTTAAAGAACCTAATATCATAAACAGCTGGGGGAAAAAACAGAAATAAGTTAGGTCATTTGTCAAATGTGTTTTCTATTTAAAGAAACATCAGCCAATTGTGGGGTCCCCTTCCCCCCCCCCCCCTAATATTATGTACAATGCGGTTTCAATTTTCTGTGAAGTTACTTCAGGGTAGCGGAAATGAATGGCGCCCAGTGCTTCCCTGGAGTCGTCCACGTTTTCCACGATGCGTCATTTCCTCTGCCCCACGGAGCCCCAGTAACGGTGTTCCTTGCATTGTGATCTCATTGCAGCGCTCTGACAGACAGCCTGATAAACCCTCTGGAAATCAAAGTGGAGGAGTGGAAAAAGATAGCCAACCAGCTGGACAAGGACCATGCAAAAGGTAGGGGGGAGCCTGCTGTCCTGCAGAATCTCACTCTGGGTACATACTAACCGCTTCCCTTGAAGTGCAGAACTGTCTGTACAGACCTTTTCTTCAAAGCGGCTATCTGGCCTACCAACCCCTTCCTTTCCCCCCCCCGCACCCAATCATTTTTTTATTTTTCAATATATTTCCAGACGAACATTTAAATGTACAACGAGACAGAAATAATAAAATTTAAAAAAATGTACGTTACAATTGTTGTACTAATAACCTTATACGAAGTATCTTCTCTTGTCTATTACTCATTTGTTATTCATAACATACCTAAAATAACACAAAATTAACGCACACTTTTACTACAAGTGTGTGTGTGTGTGTGTGTGTGTGTGTGTGACCCGTACGTACGTACGTGTGTATGAACACACCCCCATAACATACACAAACACACACGTACCTCCTCCCCGTGACATGTACGTACGCAAGTACGCGTCACGGGAAAGGGGGTACGTGTGTGTGTGTGTGTGTGTGTGTGTCTGTCACTGGATGTGTGTTTGAATGTGTGGGCGCGCACGTCGCTGCATGTGAGCGTGTTTGCGTGTGTGTCACAGTTGTTATACTGTGACACATACCCGGGAGGCGGGGGGAGAGGCCTAGCCAGAACGGAACTTCTTAGCCACCACCGCTTAAAACGCTTGCTCTTATATATTCCCCCCCCCCAATATATTTTGTTGCTGGACCCTGTGGTACCGAAGGTCGTAAATTAGACAGGTCTTCTATTCCAAAAGTTGGTTAACGAACCTGCAACACAGAAAACTAGATATGCTGTTTGCTTGAGCTGCTCCATAAATATTTGCAGAGCTCCTCATGTTTCAGAAGTTGGAAGCATAGTGTATGCAAAACAATATTGAGAAATGAATTATTGAGCTGAAGTTGTCTGGTTTGCAGCCATGTTTCACAATGCACAATCGGCTGTCTGCGTGGATTCTCTGAGTCTGTATCTTTCTTGTCCCAGGCTTATGTATAAGCTGCGCAATGCTAGGCAACAGTTCTAGGGGATACATGTAGTAAAATGGAGAGGAAGCTAAAAGACCCACTGTGTGCTGAATTGCAAGTTACTACCCAGAATCCTTATCTGCCACTTAACCACTGTATGACGTTACAGTGGGGTAAAGTAAGCAGGTCTGAAAGACATTCACATTCTCTCATTTGTGTTCTATCTTTTAAGTAAAATTTTAAAGCATGAAAGTAAAACGATGTGGATGAAGATTTTAAAATCCAAATTAAAAATGGATTTACTGTAAATTCATCATTGAAAGATTGCCACATTCTTACAGACTAAAGGTGTGTGTGTGTGTGTGTGTGTGTGTGTGTGTGTGTGTGTGTGTGTGTGTGTGTGTGTGTGTGTGTGTGTGTGCGCGTGTGTGTTACATTCTGTATAAAGAAAAAATGTGCATAGATCAGTAATACATGTTATGTTGCATGTATCTGTTTTCAGAATATAAGAAAGCCCGTGCCGACATTAAGAAGAAATCGTCTGATACAATAAAGCTGCAGAAGAAAGTGAAGAAAGGTTTGTGTTGTTTGTTTTTCCCTACAGTACGCAGTGGGCGTGTTGAAAAGATCTGATTTATTGGCTTCATCTTAACTTTCTGCGTGTGCGCGTGTGCAGCAACAGGTCCGTGCATCCTGCTACATCTGTAAGGATGGTAAAAACCCGCGAAATCATTGGTGTACCATGGAAACATTGATGCAGCTGTCAGCAATGCGGCCATTTATTGGCATGTTCTTTGTCCCACTGGCTTAAAGACACCTCGTCTTGTCCTTTCCAACGTGGATTTTACTTTTAACATCTGAAACTTCAACACACTTGAAAGGCTACAGTGTATTATGAAAGAGCAAAGTGGCAAGATGCTGTATAGGCCATGGTGGGGTGGTGGGGTGGTATAAGGCTATGGTGGGGTGGTGGGGTGGTATAGGCTATGGTGGGGTGGTATAGGCCATGGTGGGGTGGTATAGGCTATGGTGGGGTGGTGGAGGGGGGGATTGCTCTTGGTTCCCTTTGGTCCTATTGAGGAGAGTCTTTGCTCCTAATGATTTCCACACACTTCTCATTTTGTGTTGGTTTCCCTTCAATTGTATTGAATGCACCTTGTATTAATACAGATTCCTGCTGATCATAATCCACATACAGTCATTTATGGCTCAAAATTAAACTTCCTGCTTTTAGTACTTGCTTAGATGAATCGACTTGTTTTTTGGGGAAGGAAGTGTAGCAAAGGAAATAGGAAGGGCAGGAAATCGTGAGGCTTTCAGAGACCTATGTAAGGATAAAAAATAATACAAAATAATGCAACTTCTGTACATATACCTTCACCACCGTATTAGAACGAAGGCTTTTGTTACAAGGTGCAGTCCATCCTAGCAATAAAGTGATCCAATGTGACTATGCTGTGACATATCTAATGGGTTAAACGTAGATTTCATACCTTTGTAAACAAATCCACATAAGTATAATTGCTTGAATCATTTTTTTTCTTAGATCTCCAAATAAACTAAGGCTTTGGAGTATTTTTTTTCAATTTTAACATCAATTATTCCTAGTCTCCACTCCCAAACTTTTAGATTGTAAGCTTATTGGGTTAGGGATCTCTTTCCTAGAGTTCGGGCTCCTGGTTTAGCAACCCGCTATTATGTATCGCATGCTTTCTCCATATCTATACAATCAGGAATGCACAGGGAACCTTCCAGTTGGGTCAGTCCAATCATACTCGAGTTACTGTACCGAGAACACCTTACCAAGAGCCTGCTGCATCCTTATCAATAGTGAGAACAATGGTGGTCTTTACTGCTGGTGGTTACTTAAAGGGTACGTTCCTAACTAAAAATAACAAAGGTGACTGGGGAAATCTTCATACACACAAACTTATTTACAGGACTCGCAGTGAGGACCCCAGTCAGAACTCTGAAGAACCTACTTCTAGAACATAGGGTGGAGCTATATATAACCTCTATTCTTCCCACAGTGGCATCACGGGTAACAGGACATACATGGGAGGTGTGATCCCACCCAGTTAGCTCGCTATAAGCGTTAACCCATTTATAGAACGTGCAGTCCCCAAAGAGGGGGTCTACAACCATATTAGACCCATAATCAATATGTTGATTTCTAGTGCCAGTGAATAGACAAGCTGAATTTGCATTAATATAACTGATTTGTGCTGGAATGTGGTTAAGAGAGGTATCACGAATACGAACCTATCTGCTTTTACATGTCCTTGCCATTGGTTCCTTCATAGGAGGGACTGCACCTTTTTGGAAATGAACATACTGGCCCGGTGAATTGACTTGGATTACGTCACATTGGAAGGGCTTACCCCTGGTTTTTTTTTGTCTTTTACTTTCTGACTAATAAGGATGGATTTCCACAGCCAATTTAGAGGAATGACCTCCGGGGGTTTCTCTCCTGAAAGGGGGTTTTGTAAATAGGCTTTTCTTGGCTTGGCTACGCCACTTCAGTATATGCATAAAGATGAATGTGTTTCCTACTCTCAGAAAAAAAAACCTTTAACACAACCACCCAGTTTGTGTTCATATGAAGTCCGAAAACACATCTCTAAAAACCCGCGTTGTTCATTTAATTATTTTTTTTCTTCTGTAGGTTTCCATTCGTATGAATATACGACCTGTTAAATTACTGTGCATTTTAGTCAACCACAAGCTAGTTTCCTACCGAAGCCTCTGAGTCATAATTGGGATGATTAAGGAGTGTTGGCATGCTAGATGAGATCACTAAACTAGTTCTATTTTCCCCCTTTTAATGTGGAGGTTCCATAAATACAAAATCTTAAAGTGGCAGTCACTGCTTTCCCCCCCCCCCCCCCCTTTTTTTTTAAATGTATCTGAACAGGAGAGTTCCCAAGAGCTGACCTCAAAAGTATACGTTTTTCTCTCGCGGTGTTTGACACGCTGACGTTGCATTGGCTGCCACTGCAAGCCTAACCTGTGGCCTTGTCGTGCCCAATACACACAATATGTGGTGAACAAAACCGGATATATCTTGGCAACTGGAGGCACCGCAGATCAGCTCTGAGGAGACCCTCTGCTTCAGGTAGTATTAAAAAAAAATCACAATAGAGAGTGTTCTGGATATACAGTGGCACAGCTGCCCAAGTCTTACCTCCTGGAATTCCTTGGTTCACCGGATATTTGCCACAGCGTTTCAAACGTGGTCTTTTCCCTGTGCATGAGCCTCTGGGGCCACAAGAGCCGATCTTATCCGGGCTCAGAGGCAGGCCTGGCAGATTCCCTCTAGAATCGGGTTCGAAGCAAGGTTTTCCGACTTAATCTCTGGGAATGATGGGCTAGCCGGGACACATACTCCAGGTGAGAATCTTGGGAACCTTGGTTCACGGAACTGGGTCCTGTAGGCCTCAGGAGTAAGTCGATACGAGCCGAGCAGGGTTTTCTTTACCACCGTCGCCTGCATTATCCCCGTCCATCTCTCGGTGCGCCTCCGCCGACCTTGCCCCTCAGTTTGGGGACCAGGTACTTCACCCAGCATTCCTCCGCCAGTTGATGCAAGAAGCACTGGTGCTCGAAGGACCGCAAGTACCCATCTGTCTTTTGATCTCATGGAAGCGGGCAAAGCTGCTATAGGTGGCGTGGCAATCTTGCAGGTCCTCAGCCTTAGCAGCCAGGTTCACTTCAGTGATGGGCTCATTTTGCAGGAATAAACTACTGGGGAAAAACGAAAGCAGTGAGAACAGGCGCCCTATTGTACAGCATGGTGAGGAAATCTTAAATATACAGGGAGAGCTGCACCCTTTAACCCCTCTACTCACGGCAGGTCACATAACTATTATCTGGCAATCTCTAGCCATGCAACCCTGTCCTATTAAAGGAGGGGTAACTTCCTGCTATCAGAGCACTGGAGATGATTGAAACTTTAGCGTTTGAACTCTGTTTGTGCCGCAAAGTTTACGGAGCCGTTCTTTTGATTCTTCAGCCAAAATCCATTTGTGACTTGGTCACCAGGTTGCGAATAACAGAGGAAATTTGGTAATGTGGAACGCTGGAAGAGAAACAGAAGACTTGTGTATCTGTCTTTCAGCGTGTTTGGGATCTCTCCATAGAGCCGCAGACAGCGTTTTCATAACTAAAAATACAGAAATTCCATTCATTTTCGCTCTTTTTTTTTTTTTTAGAACTTTATTACAAAATTGTCATTGTGAAATGTTCCAGAAGAACATTTTTCTCAGGACAACCCCATAAATCACTGGCTTCCTTCCTCTATAAAAGTGAGCGACTTAACGTTCAAATACACTAGTGTAAGCAAGTTTTCCTGCATTATCCCGTAGGGTACCGCCACTACATAAGCATAGACAGACATTTATTAAGGGGTCTTCGGCGAGAAGACCCTTCCCAGTGCTGAGAGACATCTTGCAGCTTACTGACTTGAGTCTTTTCCCCATAAGATGCGTTATGGCCAGAGGCTGCTTGGTAAATATAGCTTTTTCCCAACCTGGGGGTCAGGGCCGTCTTAACAGCAGTATAGGCCCCCGGGCAAAGCAGTGCACTGGGCCCCGCCAACTCTCCGCTACAAGTCGTAATTTTTTTCCTTCTCCCGAGATAGCGGGAGATTTGAATGTTGAGGCGGGTGATCGGAAAATTAGTGTTAAATTCTGGTCTGTGCATAGATTAGCGTGGGGCCCCTACGCTCATGGGGCCCCCTGGCAACTGCCCAGCGTGCCCATGCGTTAAGACGGCACTGCTGGGGGGGGGGGGGTAAGGTTGGACTGGGCCCCGAAGACTTATAAGGTGGGGGTTCATGGTGTAAGGAGGGACATTATACTTGGATACTCTGGGACAAACATAGCGAAGGGGCCAGGGAGATTGCAGTTTTCCTGCATCAATAATTCCATATACAGCAAGGCCCCGTTTTTCGGCGCCCCGCTTTTCGGCGGTACCGAGAAGGGGGCCACCATGTATGCGCAGAACGGGCCGGTCCGAGGTTGCGAGGGGCAGAATGGGGAGGTTTGCCGAGGTTGCGCATGCGTAGAAGGGCGAATTGCCGGTCGGCGCATGCGCGCGCACACCGAAAATCGCCGGTTCCGTTTTCCGGTGATTTTTCGCTTAAAGTAGGGTTTAAAGTAGGGTTTTTTTGGGGTCACACAACCCCCAAACCGTAATCCTTTTTCTTTGTATAGATGAGAATACTGCTTGAAGGAGGAGCACCCACTTCCAAAAGTGTTTACCTAAGGACTTTATTTGTATGGACTAAATTTACGACTCGAAGCAAATAGCCCAAGCGCATTAGAGATTAAAAAATTATAATTTTTTTTTTTTTTTTTTGTGTGTACACAAAAATGTGGGCTGGGAGCCCAAAGGCAAAATTAATGCCTTTTTAACGCATTTCAAAAAGATGTTGAACCACTGATATAAAACATCCCTATGGGTAAGACCTAGTCATATAAATCATCATATTCAGCAAGCCTTACAAGGATATCATGCATTAAATGACTATATATTATTGATTTGGAATGTACCCTATGTTATATTAATACATTGCGGGGGCTGGGGGCACTACCGTGGTTTTCAAGCAAGTAAATAAGTCCTCTACTTCTTGCCTATTACCTCTATGACTTGGGAATTGCATTCTTTCACCAGTTTATTCATCAGCCCTACATTAGACACTAACAAGGGCTGTTTGTATTGCGTGGGTTCCCAACCAGGGTTGTGCCAGTTACCTTAAAAGGGGCCGTTCCCACTGCATTTTTATTTTTTATGATTTATTCACAATATTGTACAATACCGTTTCTGTTTCCACCTCTCTATTCCCCCCCCACCACCCCCCCACCCACTGATTTTTAAACGTAGCGTTTTATTCCTAAAAAATTAGCCAAAAAACTTAATAGAGCTGTTCAGCCTCGCTCATTTAGTAACATCAGTAGAACCCCCCAATTCATTTCATCTCTGGGGACCCCCTGCTTCCGAAGATACTTCTCTAGAAGTAGGTGCCGTTAGCTACTCCAGGGTTCACATTATGGCGGATTTTCAATGCTGCCAATAGGAAGCCGTGATGTCATCTGGAGCGGCTTTCTATTGGCCCATGGGACGCGGGAGCTTTAAAGTGCAGAAAACTGCAGTGAGATACCAGCACGGCCTTCGGAGGCAAGTATCTCTGAAAGCAGCTGGCCCCCGGAGCTAAAATGATTGGGGTACAGCTTCTGAGACCCCCCCTGCTTCAATCAATCATACTGGAAAAAAGGGGGGGGGGGAGAATGGCATGGATTGCTCCTTTAAAATAGATCATATTATTCTCGTTTATTCGTAAAGCTCCAACATATTCCATAGCGTGGCACAATGGGGGTGCAGAATTATGTATGTTACGTAAACCGTTGCATGCACAAACCGGTACGAAGAGGTAATGGGGGCCCTTCTAATGATACTTTACAATCTAGAGGGAATAAGGGACAATGTTGAAACAAGAAGGTAATGTGGCTGCTCATTGTAGGAAGGAGTGTATCACGGGTAGGAATATGGCCCATTAAGGTTTTGGGGAATGGGGAAGGAGATTGGTCCAACTGCACATCTTGTCCCAATGGCGATGGGGTAGGGGGGGTGGTGGTTTGGATGGTAGCGGTATGGCAAGTTGCCTAAGGAGAAGGGCTGCACCTTTTAAAAAGGGGGGTCTCATTGTGACTGGCGAGACATACAGGAAGAGGCAAAGAACATGGAGGACAGAAAGTGACAACTAGAAGGGCTCAGGTTGACCGAGAGATTGCAGTTTCCCTGGCTCAGTAACACGACTGGTATTTATCACCAGGTGGAATCCATCTGCTTTGAAACGGTTTGTTGGTGTCCCAATCCCCAAACCTTGGTGTACTTTTCTGCCCCCAAATGAAGAATGAAAGAACAGTTGCCTTTTAGATTTGACTTGAAGCGTTTGGGAGCTGATTTGTGTGAAGTGTTTTTTATTTGGGTCTTTTGCTTTTTTTTTATTCTTGCTCTTTTAGGATCCTCTCACTTAGTAACGTTAGTAGACCTCCGAGAACCTTATGTGAGAAGATCAAAATAAGACTTTCTTTAATAAGTGTATTTGAAATCGGCACGGAGAACAGCTCTGTGATGCCTGGTGGAGGGAAGAAAGTGATAATAGGCAATGCCAGTTGCCACGTGAAGGTTGGTAATCTGCTTTTAAGGGCATTACATGGATCTCCATTTAAAAAATTTGGTAGGAGGGGGAAGAACGGCACCTTTCATAAAGAGGGCGCATCGTGACAGGAGGGACACGCAGGGATGCAAGGAGAAGCAAAGAGGAGGTCTCCGTGGGAGAGACAGAATGCAGGATCCATGCCTCAGCAATGCGATTGTGCACCAAATGGAGAATGGCAAAGCAGTCACTTTTGGGATATTCAGTCCAGGAGTTTGAGAAACCACTTTATTGGATCATTTGTTTAATCAGGCCTGTAGTGCAGCATGAAGCTGGGGCCACAGTGTAGTGCAGCATGAAGCTGGGGCCACAGTGTAGTGCAGCATGAAGCTGGGGCCACAGTGTAGTGCAGCAAGAAGCTGGGGCGTGCGGAGGCTGTGCAGTGACCCCCGTGAAGCGGGTGCTTTCCCTGGCCACGGTGGACGCCCGCTTCCGCCTGCATGGACGCGATCACTGCCTTGAGGCAATCCGATCGCTCAGCGCACGGTCTGCGGCACCATGGCCCCAGCCTTAGGATGAAAGGGACAGTTTCCCTGCACGTTTATTTTCTGTAGTATGTTGGTTTTCATGTCTAAAAAAAAAAAAAAAAAACAGTGAATGGGGGGGAAAAAAAAAAAAACGTTTTATTCCTGAAAAATGGTCACAACAAACAAAGTGAACATGGCTGCTAAACACCTCCTGTTTATTGTGACGTTACTGGACTTCAGTGGGGCGCACAAAGACATTTCACTGATCAATCTCTGAAATCTGCATGGAAAACGGCTCTAGCAGGGTGGCAGCAAAAGAGAATAAACAGCAGAGGTTGCTATGTGAACGCACTCCCGCTAAAACAGAGGCGTCTGCTGTACAGGGCGTTACAAAGGGCACATTCTGTGCACCTTCATACATTCTCATAGTCCTCTTAAAACCTTTGCAGTTCCAGGCACGTTATGCGGTTTAGCTGTTTTTCCACTTTAGAGCCCTTGGCAATTAGTTACCATCATAAACACTAGCTCTTTACTAGATATTTATGCTGACAGTTTCCAAAAAAAGCTATATTTAAAGTAGCATATGTTGGGGGGTGGGGGCGGATTCACTAGTGCATCCACATTTTTTTGTTTTAGGTGTGATCCCCCCCTATTCTCCGTTAAATGGGCAGTTCCACCTACCCAAAGCAATAATGCTTTACAGAAATACATATCCAATGGAAATAATATAATCACATTAGGAAAAAACATTTTTCTAGGTGATGATAGTCTTGTTAATCATTATCCCCCTCCACCCCCCCTTCTCCCTAAAAAGTGTTTCTATATGTGTGGTACATTCTAGTACCAAAATGGTAGTGACATATTTTAGGTTAAATGCAGGTGAATTACACATTTTTGTAAAAAAGAAAAAAAAGACACGTACAGCAGGAAACTTTTTGTTTGTGCGTGTAAATGGGGTTACTCCCCTTTTGTGTGATGTCCCTGTGCACTGAGCAGGAGTTTGCGAAGACAAAGCCCCCCCAGAGGGGAGGTTGAGTAATCACCCCCCATTCAGAGTTCTTGTTAATTTCACATTTGTAATGATTGTGTTTTTTTTTGTTTTTTTTTACATCTATAAATTAATAGAGTTAATAATAATAGCTTGTTCTTGTATAGCGCTGCTAGTTTTACGTAGCACTTTACAGAGACATTTTGCAGGCACAGGTCCTGCCCCGTGGAGCTTACAATCTGTTTTTGGTGCCTGAGGCACAGGGAGATAAAGTGACTTGCCCAAGGTCACGAGGAGCCGACACCGGGAATTGAACCAGGTTCCCCTGTTTCACTCAGCGCCAGTCAGTGTCTTTACTCACTGAGCCGCTCCCTCTCCTAAGACATAGTAACCACTCCTAAAAATAGTTAACTCCAAAGAATCCAGCTATTTTTTTTTTTAATCTACAGTACGACCCTTCGCGCAGCATATGTATGAAACTTCTTAATCTTGTATCTTACATTGGGAGCAGATTTCTTCAAAGTGGGTGGGTTTAGGACACTGAGGGGAACACCTTTACAGGTACAAATGTTGATGGGTCCCATTATCGTATTGGACTTTCTTCCTCCAATAGCGCCACCCCAAAGCGCTCAGTGGCGCAGGAAAAGCAACTTGATACAGTGACGCAAGGTCAAAATGTAGCAATTACCGCTTGTTTTTGGAGCAAGGCGCCGGATTTTATCGCCGGATTCATGTATGCTGCCACCTGTAATGATGTGTTTGAGCCCATTAGGCTCAACCTGTACTGTGATGTTCTTTTCCCCTCCCCTTGTGGGGACTATATAACCAAGACACACTGCGCCATATCCGTACACCCCTGAAGAAGTCCGGTCATTCGGATGAAACGCGTAGGGATATCACTTGCGCTGTGACCTGTGTAGCAGTTTGGAGCCCCTGCCTTGCCAATAGATGTCTCCCCGCTGAGAGATCCAAATCTCGCGCTGACGCCGACTGCCCAGCCGGGCAACCCCTCCCCTACCAGTGAAGGACGGAAGGAGAAGGTCCGGGACGTCAGACGCCGCCAGAGTGCGGGAGTAAGAGACACGAGAAGGACTCTATTCAGCAGATTTAAGCAGAGCCAAGCAAAGCTGCGTCTTTCCTGAACCCAGAGTGATTAAACTGCTTTTTATATCCTGGAGCATGCGAGTGGACTGGAGCTCCTTGCTCTAGTTTTGTTTATGTATTAAAACTGTCTTGCACTATTTTTTCTTCTCTTTTCTTTTTAACATATGCTGCTTATACTGAGACCTGATTCCTGTGAACAAACATCTTTACCTGTGAGAGGAGTTCTTGCGCTTCGTGTACTCCTCCAGACAAAATAGGACTATGCCTGTGACCGTTGGGAAATATTGTGCACCTGAGTTAACTCTCAAGCTTGCATCTCTCTGCTGCCTACACGAGTCTGGGGAACAAACACACATCAAACATGACACATGAACCCCTTAAAGCTGCAGTCTTTTTTTTTTTATTATGGACCTGAACCATGGGGCCTTCCTGAGATTTTCCAGGGCTCCTCATTTCCAGAGATATTAGTAGTGTGCTAGTGTTTAGTGGAATAAAACTGTGAATGTGTCTGCAGGGTCCCCAGTAGAAGGTTGCAATGTCATCTCCCAATTGGCCAGTGGAGCAAGGCTGACCCTGGAAGCCATATTGTGCCCAGGCAAGGATGCGCGGTGGAGAATCCAGGTTACTCAGAAGCTATGAGGTCCCCAGAGTTTGGTGGGATGCAGATAGTCTGTAAAGGATCCCCTGATTCAGCTAATAATAATACATCAAAACAATGAACAATAATAACACAATGCAAAAACCCGGCGCTAGTGATAACAACAGTTACCCCAGTCCAATGCAATGTCCATACAGATTGGAAAAGTTCTCTTTGTTTTTCAAACGAAAACAGAAGTGGAGAATCCGCTGCTGGCTGGTGTCTCAATATCCTCCTACAGGTGAATGAAAAAGGGGGAAGAGACCATTGCGCAGCAACAAGCACCAAGTATCAGCTCAAGATGACTTTACAATATTCAACTTACAAAAGTAATGTTGTTATGTTCACTTGAGAGAATCTGTGCTTTAACCAACGTTTTCTCCTGGACCTCACGAATCCCACGTGCTGTCAATCTTTAGTCAGCCCCTTCTCCTGGTATCCCATACAATAGTACTCTCCGTGGATTCCCAGAATGGAAATTACATAAGAGATGATGGTGCAGATTACTAAAAAACTTTAATAAAGATAAAAAAACAGCCAAAAGCTTACTTACATAAACTAGGCTGCTGTAAAACGACTGACAATGTGCCGTCCGCAGCTTGTATACAGGTAAGTGGTGATACACACTGGGCTCACCACTTACCTGTATACAAGCTGCGGACGGCACATTGTCAGTCGTTTTACAGCAGCCTAGCAGGAGAAGGGGCTGACTAAAGATTGACAGCACGTGGGATTCGTGAGGTCCAGGAGAAAACGTTGGTTAAAGCACAGGTTCTCTCAACTGAACATAACATTACTTTTGTAAGTTGAATATTGTAAAGTCATCTTGAGCTGATACTTGGTGCTTGTTGCTGCGCAATGGTCTCTTCCCCCTTTTTCATTCACCTGTAGGAGGATATTGAGACACCAGCCAGCAGCGGATTCTCCACTTCGGTTTTCGTTTGAAAAACAAAGAGAACTTTTCCAATCTGTATGGACATTGCATTGGACTGGGGTAACTGTTGTTATCACTAGCGCCGGGTTTTTGCATTGTGTTATTATTGTCTGTATACAAATTTGTGAGTTATTTGTTAGGTAGGTACCCCACGGCAGCTTACACCAATCACGCACGGAGTTTTTGGTATATGTTATTACACATACTTTATTTATGATTGTTATTTAGCACATTAATGGTCACAGCGCTGAGCTATAGGGTATTTTTAATCACTTAGTCAAAACAATGAGCAGCTTAAATTGCTGCTTTTAAGCCCTTAAAGGAAAAATCAATATTAATATAATAGCGTTGGATCAGAACTTGCATTTCATTATCACCATGGTTTCTCGGGTCACAAAATGTTCACATGGAACGGTTCCAGTGCAAAATGGGTGTATGTTCCCGGGTGATACTACAGTGACTGACCCCCTTAACACTGAACAATCTGTACAAAATTGTCCCAGAACTTGGGGCTTCCTAGTCCTCATAAATCGGCATAACCCCTCCATTCAGGTCAAATGAAAAAGCATAATCCAAAATAAAAAGTTGACTTGTTAAAGAAAACGGTTTATTTTGAATATTCTATCCCATCTTTCATGCTGTTTCAAACCAAACATTACCGACCAAGTTTGCAAAGTCTCTTCCTACCACCAGAGTGCCCTGTCCCTTCTTGCAGCGTGAGTGTCGAACTATTCCAAGACGTCAAACTTGGAGAGAAGGTGTCGCATGGGGAAGTAATTTAAGAGGAGCTGGTTTTGTGTGAAATGTTTTAAAGGGCCTTCACGCACATGACTGACAGCACCCTCCATGTGTTCAAATTAAAGCATGGGGACCGGGCAGTTGTCACAATTATGCAGCTGTCAACTAGGTATGCTAAAGGCTGGTCATTCTGCCATTTGTTCTCTGGCGTCCCTAACACTGGCACGTGTGAATCCCATGTATTCAGGGGCTAGTTTTCTTGTGAAATATTTTAACCATAATTTATGTGCACAATATTTAAATCAGATTGCCAAAGACGAGGACAAACCACTGAAGCACTCAACGATGCAATCCATCTTCTATACAAACATCCTTTTTGTACTCGCTGGATGTGTGTATACTGTATATTATATAAACAAACAATGTAATAGGTACTCGTCAAGTACAGTATATACAAACAAAAGGAGTCATCCTGTCCTGAATGTCGCCCGGACGGTCGTAATTTACCTGTGCAACTGGATTATATAAACATAAAGGAATGATTAACCGCAGCGCTCCTCTTCAGTTAAAAAAATATTGTCTTTGCCAAGCTCCTTCAGGACCTGTGTGGGTGTAGATGTTGGGGGTGGGGGTGGGGGTGTATGTTTGTATATATCGACAAATCACCAAAAAATCTACTCGCGAAAAAAAAAAAATCTACTCACCACCTGGTACCACACGTGTGCTGCTTGGGCCAATAGGAGCTCGCCACAATGTTAAATCCACTCGCCCGGGGCGTGCAAATGTATAGGTTTGTCGAACACTGTTATATATAATATTTTTTTTTTTTTTTTTTTAAACAACCCGTTATATATAAACGTAACCCTCCTTGTCCGGCTCTAAAGGAGTTTGAATGGAGTTGAATGGCTGGCGCCCATCATTATTATACCTCCGTATCCACACCCAGCCTGCACGGACCCAGCACCAGTGTGTGTGTGTGTGTGTGTGTGTGTGTATATGTGTATACAAGGGTCCACCAGAGACGGGGCATTATTGAAGCTATGCAGGAGATTGGTTTGTTTCCCTTTGCATCGGTTATATTGACAAAGTACCTCCCCAGGGGAAGAAGCAGGGAGACACAATATTGTTTGACACCAGTTAATGTCTGAAGTCAAGTCTGTCTGTTACATGGCGAACATTGTGAACGGTTGTGAATAAAGCTCTTGTTTGTACTATTCCGGTTCCTGGCGCCCATCATTATTATACCTCCGTATCCACACCCAGCCTGCACGGACCCAGCACCAGAGTGTGTGTGTGTGTGTGTGTATATGTATATGGATATAAAAGATTTCCCTGTAAAGAGGACATGGCTTCACAGTAAAATGAAGAGAGGCCCTTTTCGTTAAATAAGTTCTTGCCTTACTTTGATGTATGGATAAAAATGACAATATAATGTCTTCCCATGGAGAATAAATGCAAGTACTGCAGTAGAATGTGGCACTTCTACCTGTGCGAAGAGGAGACTCGAACCATGTAACCATGAAAGCGTTGGGATTAAAATAGTATGTTTAATAATTATACATCAATGTTTCCAAGGCCTCACTATCCTAGACTACCCATTAAACATATCACGGCCATTGGCTTGTTGATGCTTTATGGAAGATCTGCATTTAGTGTGACTTCCCTTTCTGATATCTCCATCTCTGACCTGCTGTGTACGTAGATATTCTGTTGTCCTTACAGTCTCTGCCTTGTCTACTTTACTCAGGCAAAGACGATGCCCGTATGCAACTAGACAGTGTTCTGCAGGACGTCAATGACAAGTATATGCTGCTGGAAGAAACGGAGAAAAGGGCCGTGTACAGAGCACTGGTTGAAGAGCGGGGGCGATTCTGCATATTTGTATCTTTCCTGAAGCCTGTTTTGGTAAGTCACCTTTCCATGAAAATAACAACATGTGCTGTTTGCTAAATACACCGTTTATTATTTAGGGAATCCTGTTGTGCAGAGATTAATAGTCAAACATATCCTCCAAGTGTTAGCAAGGTGTTCAAATGTACAGACGAGACAACGAGTATTCTAAGGCATGCCTTAAACTAGCCCGGTTACATGCTGGGTATGTGCTGGGTGTAACCTGGCTAGTTTAAGGCAAGTTTAAGGCATTTCTGCATTGACTAATGACCCATCGGATTAACACAGCAGGGGTCCCTGGCAGTCCCATTCACTTCGGGACTGCCAGGGACCCCCGCTGTTAATCTGATGGGCCATTAGTCAATGCAGAAATGCCTTAAACTTGCTTTAAACACGACCCAGCATGTACCCGGGTCTTTTTGGCGATTGCCACTGGATTGTGTTAGAATAACCGTCGGCACTACAGTATACAGGCAGTCCTCGCTATCCAACGTTTCACTTTATAACGAATGGCATATCCAACGCTTTACAATGCCTCCCTATGGGCCGTTATCCGACGCCTGAGTGCGTTATCCGACGCTCACCGCCACTGATTAACACGGGACTCACTTTACAGCGGTTTCACTATCCAACGCTACTTCCAGAACGGGTTCCGATGGATAACCAGGACTGCCTGTATTGTACTGTGTGTCTATATACTTTTATTTGCATAGCACCAACAGTGTATGCAACGCGTTACAAAAGAGACAAAACCGTACAAATAATTTTATAACAATAAATGCAACAAACATAAAATTACACATTTCGAAAGGAAATTCCTGCTCAAAATACACATTTGTTTTAATAGTAGTTAGCTCGTGTTGGATGCTAGTAAGCCTATTGCTGTACGAGTTTGGGCCTAAGGCCGCGCTTATAGTGCGGCGACGCGATGTTGCCCGAATACAAATGCATTGTTGCCGCCGTTGCCGCCGCCGCGTGCGCTTATAGTGAGGGCGACGTGGCGACGCGATTTTTTTGAAGCCGACAATATTTGATTTTTCAGGGGCTGTCGCCTCGTGACAGCCCCTGAACCAATCAATGGCCTGGTCACTGCTGCCGCAAAGCGAAATAACTTTCGCTAGCGCCGACGGGTGCCGTCGCGGGCACTATACGCGCGGCCTTACTCTGTGTTGCCCAAACAGCCTCTTTGGACTGTACGACCTGGAGGTATTTTATCCATCTACTAATAGCTTTTTGGAGCCCTGTTATAGTGATGCTGGGATTGCTTGTTTATTAGTATTATCATGTTCTTTTATTAATAAGTACTAAGTTATTCAGTAGTGCAGTTTAATCAATGTGTGAACAACAGTGGCAACAAAATGACATTACAGGAGTGCCCGCCGCAAAGCGAAAATCGCCTGAAAGCGGAACCAACGATTTTTGGCGTGTGCGCATGCGCAAACCGGCAATTCCCTCTTCTGCGCATGCGCAACCGTCTGTTCAGCGCATGCGCGACCTCTTACTTTCCCCGTTCTGCGAATGCGCAGACATGGCGGCCCCCTTCTCGGTACCGCCGTATCCACGGATTGAGGAAAGCGGGGTGCCGAGAAGGGGGCCTTGCTGTACTATTTACAATACATTAATAACATACGCTGGTACTTTAGGTAACGCGCCCTGGGTTCTTGCTATTGAACATATTATGGTATTAACATCTGTATTAAAAAAACAGATCACTAAAAGAAGATACTAGGCACTCACGGGTCTTAAGTATAAATGTTGTGTGTGTATTGGGTTATCGACATTTATTTTATTGATTTATCTTCACCTGTTACCGGAACACCCAAGCAGCTGGCTTCCGAATTACTGTGAGTGCCCTTCTTCTCTCTGATATATAATCACACACCCTTATCGCTCTTCTTCTTCCCCCCCCCCTTTCGCTCTTCTCCCCCCCTTTGCTCTTCTCCCCCCCTCCCTCTCATTGCCCCCCCATCTCTCATCGCCCCCCTCTCATCACCCCCTCCCCCTCTCTTCGCCCCCCCTCTCCCTCTCTTTGCCCCCCCCCTCTCTTCGCTCCCCCTCTCTTCCCTTCCCCTCTTTCGTCGCTCCCCTCCTTCCCCTCTCTTGTCGCTCCCCCCTCCCCCTCTCTCGTCGCTCTTTTCCCTCCCCCTTCTCGTCGCTCTTTTCCCTCCCCCTTCTCGTCGCTTTTTTCCCTCCCCTTTCTCGTCGCACTTTTCCCTCCCCCTCTCGTCGCTCTTTTCCCTCCCCCCCTCGTCGCTCTTTTCCCTTCCCACCCCTCTTGTCGCTCTTTTCCCTCCCCCCCCCCCTCTCTTCGCTCTTTTCCCTCCCCCCCCTCTCGTCGCTCTTCCCCCCCCCCCCCTCTCGTCGCTCTTCCCCCCCCCCCCCCCTCTCGTCGCTCTTTTCCCTCCCCCTGTCTCGGTTCCCCCTCTCTAGGTTTCATGATCTTAAAGCTATGGCCCTGACAGACAGACTTTCTATTATAGCTAAAGTACCCGGCTGCACACGGGCTGCTGTAATGCAAATTACTAATATAAATTGTGTGTAGGTGTATAGTAACCCTGAGCTGCTGGGTTGGTTCCTGGCTGCAGACATATGTCTCTCTCTCTCTCTCTCTCTCTCTCTCTCTCTCTCTCTCTCTCTCTCTCTCTCTCTCTCTCTCTCTCTCTCTCTCTCTCTCTCTCTCTCTCTCTCTCTCTCTCTCTCTCTCTCTCTCCCCTCTCCCCTCTCCCCTCTCCCCTCTCCCCTTTCCCCTTTCCCCTCTCCCCTCTCCCCTCTCCCCTCTCCCCTCTCCTCTCTCCTCTCTCCTCCTTTAATTACATTGTAGGTGTAAAGTACACCAGCTATTGTACGCCTGCAGTCAGATCCCAGTGTCATATGTAGATATACATATACAGTGTATAACACACAACCGAACACACGCTATGGCAATTGCATATAACAATTTAATTATTAACAAAAGTTAGTGATGCACATTTCAAATCTGCTTGCAGTCAGTGGTTACATTCCTGCGCAGAGTAACCCTCACAGCAGCAGGTGTGTGTAACATTCCGCTCGGAGGAAGCGAGTGTTCCATGAATGGGGATTTCCTCAAACAGGTGCTTTGTGAGAGGTTTTCGGCTACTGGATAGGACAACAGTTTGCTTCTTGAAGCCTTCAATAAAGTGTCAGCATTAGATAAGGGAACACTGCTGGCTAAATCAGTGTCTAAATCACTTTCTAAAAGGCTTTCCTCCAATTTTACACATGATCAACAATCCAGAGTTCCCAAATTTATCACAAAATGTAATCAGTTGGCACATAGGACACACACACACACACACACACACACACACACATGTTCCCTATGTGCCGACTGATGACATATATATATATATATATATATATATATATATAGTGATAGATAGGAAAAAATTCCCCAGTACCGTGCTCAGCTATAAGGTATTCCTTGTAGAAGTAGATGTAGGTATATATCATAAGAATAGCAAGTTGGAAAAGCCGTCTTCTAAGACATGTATACCGTGTGTTCCATAAAGTTAACCCCTTCCTCTCTGTAGCGGGCGGGACCTGTATCTACCGGTAAAATCAGTGATAAATGTCTGATTACCTAAGAACAGTTTAATGTCCCCCTAGGAAGTATATGGGTACAAGGAATATAAGCCCCAGAGCGCAGGTGAGCGGACTGGGGTACTCACGGTTATGAGGTGTAGGCTGTTCCTTTGGCGTGCGTCACGCTGGTAGTAGACAATTGAAAAAGTCCTGCGAGAGGTAAGCGGAGCACAGCAGAGCATATGCATATCATGGTAGCTGTCGATTATGCAATAAAGGACTTTTATACACTTTGGTGTTTAGCCCCTGCATATGCTCTGCAGTGCTCCGCTTACCTCTCGCAGGACTTTTTCAATTATATATATATATATATATATATATATATATATACACATACAATCACATATCTTAGACAGGTCTGCAACCCTGCCTTTCACCATTATCACCTAGCATACAGTGCTCCCACTGCAGTTCTGGGAAACGACATGCAAATGAGCACACAATGTGTCACCTTTTTGCCTGGAATATCCATTCACATGGAGCCCATTTAAGCAAATGCATCGCCGTTCACACAGCTTTTAAGCAGAGCATGGGACTAGCAGAGCAAGTACAAACCACTCACAGACATTTTTCAACCTTGATGGGCCGCATCAGTGTGAGGTTGGTTGTACTGGCGTTGCAATATTTCTAGGCTGGGTAGGTTTACCATACATCTTTTAAGTTATGCTGGGTGACACACATTAAGGGGTATGTAGAGAAGCTCTTACACAGTTTGTTTATTAGCCGCTTGTTCAATTTACTATATATACTGTACATGCTCTTACAGGATGAAGAGATAGGGATGCTTGGAGAAATAACTCACCTCCAAACTATCCTAGAAGATCTGACAAATCTGACGGCCGAACCAAATAAACTGCCTCCTTTGAGTGAGCAGGTAGGTTTTATTTCAATTGTTGGCGAGCGGGGAAAGCTTAATCGACGGCGACCCGTTTTAATAGCGATGTCTTTCTTCGGCCGACACTTGGGCAGTGAAAGGGTTAATCTGCAGAAATGCCACATTGTTTCCCATTTCAATTTGATTAACTTGGAATTCTGCCACAAAGCTGATTTTTTTATTTAATTTTTATAATCTGAACTTTGGTTTGATGTGCTGTAAGAAGTTGACCGGAAGCAGAATGCGCTTCTTGAAAACATGGCGGCTTGTGTGCACGCTGGGAAAAGACAACACGAGGAGCGTGGGAAGTGACCGTGCCCCTTTTTTTTTCTTTTGCTCTGAGCAGGTGATACACGATCTGAAGAACTCTGACTACAACTTCATCTACCAGACCCCACCCTCCTCACCGAGCGGAACCCTATCCCGAAAGGCCAGCACCAACAGGTACACAGTACGAAGCACTGAGTGCGCGTAAGCTGCGCGATTCTTTCCGTTGGGGACGGGCACACGCTATATTAATGTGATTCTGCTGAAGCGTTGCAGGGCTGCATAACTCGGGCAGCGGCACCAACTATCAGTGTAGTGTGCAGCCAAAAACTGTGTTTCCTGCCTCCGCGGGAAGACCAGGAGCTTTCATGTGCCTTTGTTATTTGGGTTATTGATGTCGATTTTTCTTTCATACAACACACAAAGGTAGAAAACTCTGCACTGTTCAGAGCTTCTGGATACTGCGGCTTTGTTTGTGTTGTGTTGTGGGAAACAAGCAGATGCTTCCAGGCTCTCAGCAATGCTGCTGACTGCCAATTTAGAAGGAAAAAAAAAGTTAAATTTGATAGGAAGGGCGTTAAAGCTGTAATCCAAGCTGCTGTTCTCCCCGCCCCCCCCCCCCCTTTTAATATGTGCATCAATACAATCCACACAATAAGTAATTAGCTAAGTTGCCGATCGATCTGTTCTCCTGTGATCGATCGGTGAAGATTTGGGTCGGGGGTTCACTAAACGGCTGTCCGTGCAGCAGAAGAGGACCAAGTTCTGTGTGGAAGATCATGTGACCAGGCAGTCACTATATACAATTGGTGCACTGCTAGAGAGAGGGCGGGGCTCACAAAGGGGTGTGCCAGAGCCTGTTTCAGAAGAGGAAGGGGATGTGACTTTGTAAATGGTTGCTATAGAAACCAAAAATGCTTGTTGCATTATAATACGTTTAAAAAAAATGTTATTCAG